>NC_069505.1:233836752-233984252 GCF_027579735.1 Bombina bombina | reverse complement strand
TAGGACTTCAGGAGTGTGCACGTGTCTTTAGCAGTCTTGGGAAATAGCGTTTGCAACATTGTTTTTAAAATACTGCTGCCATAGTGTGCTTAAGACACGTGCACGCTCCTCAAGCGCTATGAGCCCACCTAGGTTCTACTCTTTAACAAATACACTTTATAAGCATAGTATTGAGGATTTCCCTCTCGTCATGGGTGGCGCCATATTAAAATCTAGCTTTCACTGTATTCCAGTTCTGAGCAGTTTATAACTACAGTGCAACCTAGGTTTCAAAATGCAGCTGCCCATAATTAGAGGGGGGGTGTATGAAACATATTTAGTGCTAAATGTCCTTTTAAAAGGGACAGTCTGCTCCAAAAAAACATATTTTTTTAAAAAGATAGATAATCCCTTTATTACACATTGCCCAGTTTTGCATAACCAGCACGGTTATATTAAAGGGACAGTCAACACAAAAATTGTTATTGTTTAAAAAGATAGATAATCCCTTTATTGCACATTCCCCAGTTTTGCATAAACTCCATGATTACTTTGTATCTAAGCCTCTGCAGACTGACCTCTTATTTCAGTTCTCTTGACAGACTTGCATTTTAGCCAATCAGTGCTGACTCATAAGTATCTCTCAACGGGAGTAAGCACAATGTTATATATGTGGCAGATATGAACTAGCACTGTCTAGCTGTGGAAAACTCTCAAAATGCACTGAGGTAAGAGGCGGCCTTCCAGTTCTTAGAAATTTGCATATGAGCCTGCCTAGGTTTAGCTTTCAACAAAGAATACCAAGGGAACAAAGCAAATTTTATGATAAAAGTAAATTGGAACGTTGTTTAAAATAACATGCCCTATCTGAATCATGAAAGCTTAATTTTGACTAGACTTTCCCTTTAAGTGAGTTCTGCCCTTTGTACAGTGAATTCACCACAGGCTGGAGATATTTTGTGAAAAGGTCCCTTATTGAAGTTCTCTCACATTAGAACTCCCAAAATATTAATGAAATAGCCAATAAACCATTTAAAGACTAGATTTCCAGTACTCTCTATTCAAACCTGCTATCTCTTCTAAAATCAGATTGTTTGATAAAGCAAAACTGATTAAAGCTATAAAAGTACAATCAATATTATTCTTTGTAATATCTAGTGATGCCTGAAACATATTTGTACAATGAGATTTTACATATATTTATTAGATTTTTGCAGTATTGAGTAAGAATTAATTTTCGGCCAGATTATGAGTTTTGCTTTTCTCTCTCCTCTCTCTCCATCTCCCCCTTCTGTCTCTCTCTCCCCTCTCTCTCTCTCTCTCTCTCTCTCTCTCTCTCTCCCCCCCTCTCTCTCTCTCTCTCTCCCCTCTCTCTCTCCCCTCTCTCTCTCTCCCTCTCTTTCTATCTCCCCCTCTCTTTCTCTCTCCCCCCTCTCTCTCTCTCCTCTCTCTCTCTCTCCCTCGCTCTCCCCTCTCTCTCTCCCCTCTCTCTCTCTCCGCTCTCTCTCCCTTCTCTCTCCTCTCTCTCTCTATCCCCCCCCTCTCTCCCCTCTCTCTCTCCTCTCTCTCTCTCTCCTTTCTCTCCCTCCACTCTCTCCTCTCTCTCCCCTCTCTCTCTCTCCTCTCTCTCTCCTCTCTCCCCCCCCTCTCTCCCCCTCTTTCTCTCTCCTCTCTCCATCTCCCCCCTCTGTCTCTCTCTCCCCCCTCTCTTTCTCCCCTCTCTCTCCCCCCCTCTGCCCCACTCTCTCTCTCTCTCTCTCTCTCTCTCTCTCTCTCTCTCTCCCCTCTCTCTCTCTCTCTCTCCCATCTCTCTCTCCCACCTCTCTCTCTCCCCTCTCTCTCTCTCTCCCCCCCCTCTCTCTCTCCCCTCTCTCTCTCTCTCCCCTCTTTCTCTCCCCTCTCTCTCTCTCCCCACATGTCCCCCCTCTCTCTTTCTCTCTCTCTCTCTCTCTCCCCTCTCTCTCTCTCTCCCTATCTCCCCCCTCTGTCTCTCTCTCTCCCCTCTCTATCTCTCCCTTCTCTCTCTCCCCTCTTTCTCTCCCCTCTCTCTCTCTCTCTCTCTCTCTCTCTCTCTCTCTATCTCCCCCCTCTCCCCTCTTTCTCTCCCCTCTCTCTCTCTCTCTCCACATCTCCCCTCTTTTTATCTCTTCTCTCTCATCTCCCCTCTCTCTCCCCTCTCTCTCCCCCTCTCTCCCCCTCTCTCTCTTTCTCCCCTGTCTCTTTCTCCCCTCTTGATCTCTCTCTCCCCCCTCTCCCCTCTTTTGAGCTGTTTGAGCTCTCTCCACGGCCTTTCATGGCCCTGCCCCCGGCCCCACCACTTTCACAGATCTTTACACTAGGCCACGCCCCCTCCAGGGTCTTCCCACTCGGCCACGCCCCCTTCACACTCAGTCACGCCCACTTCTTCTCGCGGCAGTCGGCTCGGCAGATCAGGTAGGGAATCCAAGGCCAGGTGTGTTTGTCCTGTGCTGTATCTACTGCGCATGACAGCTTCGGACAAATACACTTGGCCTTTTATAATATAGGATGACTGATTGTGCAGCAGCACTGCTCAGAGCCTAATTACTTACTGGGTGCGCAGTTGTCTTCTCTCTGGGACCTGCAAGTACCACTTTTTTTTTTTTAGAAAGATTTAAAGCGACAGTAAAGTGAAAATTAAACTTTAATGGTCTAGATAGAACATACAATTTTAAACAACTTTCATATTTACTTCTGTTATCAAATAAGCTTTGTTCTCTTTGTATTATTTGTCGAAGAGTAAACCATTGTGGGCTCATAGGACTTCAGGAGTGTGCACGTGTCTTTAGCAGTCTTGGGAAATAGCGTTTGCAACATTGTTTTTAAAATACTGCTGCCATAGTGTGCTTAAGACACGTGCACGCTCCTCAAGCGCTATGAGCCCACCTAGGTTCTACTCTTTAACAAATACACTTTATAAGCATAGTATTGAGGATTTCCCTCTCGTCATGGGTGGCGCCATATTAAAATCTAGCTTTCACTGTATTCCAGTTCTGAGCAGTTTATAACTACAGTGCAACCTAGGTTTCAAAATGCAGCTGCCCATAATTAGAGGGGGGGTGTATGAAACATATTTAGTGCTAAATGTCCTTTTAAAAGGGACAGTCTGCTCCAAAAAAACATATTTTTTTAAAAAGATAGATAATCCCTTTATTACACATTGCCCAGTTTTGCATAACCAGCACGGTTATATTAAAGGGACAGTCAACACAAAAATTGTTATTGTTTAAAAAGATAGATAATCCCTTTATTGCACATTCCCCAGTTTTGCATAAACTCCATGATGACTTTGTATCTAAGCCTCTGCAGACTGACCTCTTATTTCAGTTCTCTTGACAGACTTGCATTTTAGCCAATCAGTGCTGACTCATAAGTATCTCTCAACGGGAGTAAGCACAATGTTATATATGTGGCAGACATGAACTAGCACTGTCTAGCTGTGGAAAACTGTCCAAATGCACTGAGGTAAGAGGCGGCCTTCCAGTTCTTAGAAATTTGCATATGAGCCTGCCTAGGTTTAGCTTTCAACAAAGAATACCAAGGGAACAAAGCAAATTTTATGATAAAAGTAAATTGGAACGTTGTTTAAAATGACATGCCCTATCTGAATCATGAAAGCTTAATTTTGACTAGACTTTCCCTTTAAGTGAGTTCTGCCCTTTGTACAGTGAATTCACCACAGGCTGGAGATATTTTGTGAAAAGGTCCCTTATTGAAGTTCTCTCACATTAGAACTCCCAAAATATTAATGAAATAGCCAATAAACCATTTAAAGACTAGATTTCCAGTACTCTCTATTCAAACCTGCTATCTCTTCTAAAATCAGATTGTTTGATAAAGCAAAACCGATTAAAGCTATAAAAGTACAATCAATATTATTCTTTGTAATATCTAGTGATGCCTGAAACATATTTGTACAATGAGATTTTACATATATTTATTAGATTTTTGCAGTATTGAGTAAGAATTAATTTTCGGCCAGATTATGAGTTTTGCTTTTCTCTCTCCTCTCTCTCCATCTCCCCCTTCTGTCTCTCTCTCCCCCCCCCCTCTCTCTCTCTCTCTCTCTCTCTCTCTCTCCCCCCCCCCCTCTCTCTCCCCCCCTCTGTCTCACTCTCTCCCCTCTGCCTCTCTCTCTCCCCTCTGCCTCTCTCTCTCCCCTCTGCCTCTCTCTCTCCCCCCCCCTCTCTCTCCCCTCTCTCTCTCTCTCTCTCTCTCTCCCACCTCTCTCTCTCCCATCTCTCTCTCTCCCCCCCCTCTCTCTCTCTCTCCTCTTTCTCTCCCCTCTCTCTCTCTCTCTACCCACATCTCCCCTCTCTCTCCCCTCTCTCTCTCTCCCTATCTCCCCCCTCTGTCTCTCTCTCCCCCTCTCTCTCCCTCTCTCTCTCTCCCCTCTCTCTCTCTCCCCTCTCTCTCTCTCTCTCTCTCTCTCCCCTCTCTATCTTTCCCCTCTCTATCTCCCCCCTCTCTCTTTCTCTCTCCCCTCTCTCTCTCCCCTCTCTCTCTCCCCTCTCTATCTCTCCCCTCTCTATCTCTCCCCTCTCTATCTCCCCCCTCTCCCCTTTCTCTCCCCTCTCTCTCTCTCTCTCTCTCTCTCTCTATCTCCACATCTCCCCTCTTTTTCTCTCCCCACATCTCCCCTCTTTTTCTCTCCCCTCTCTCTCTCCCCCCTCTCTCTCTTTCTCCCCTGTCTCTTTCTCCCCTCTTGATCTCTCTCTCCCCCCTCTCCCCTCTTTTGAGCTGTTTGAGCTCTCTCCAAGGCCTTTCATGGCCCTGCCCCGCCACCTTCACGGACCTTCCCGCTAGGACACGCCCCCTTCACGGGTCTTACCGCTCAGCCACGCCCCCTTCATGCTCGGTCACGCCCACTTCTTCTTGCGGCAGTTGGCTCAGCAGATCAGGTAGGGAATTCAAGGCCAGGTGTGTTTGTCCTGTGCTGTCTCTACTGCGCATGACAGCTTCGGACAAACACACTTGGCCTTTTATAATATAGGATGACTGATTGTGCAGCAGCACTGCTCAGAGCCTAATTACTTACTGGGTGCACAGTTTTCTTCTCTCTGGGACCTGCAAGTACCACCTTTTTTTTAGAAAGAATTAAAGCGACAGTAAAGTGAAAATTAACTTTAATGGTCTAGATAGAACATACAATTTTAAACAACTTTCATATTTACTTCTGTTATCAAATAAGCTTTGTTCTCTTTGTATTATTTGTCGAAGAGTAAACCATTGTGGGCTCATAGGACTTCAGGAGTATGCACGTGTCTTTAGCAGTCTTGGGAAATAGCGTTTGCAACATTGTTTTTAAAATACTGCTGCCATAGAGTGCTTAAGACACGTGCACGCTCCTCAAGCGCTATGAGCCCACCTAGGTTCTACTCTTCAACAAATACACTTTATAAGCATAGTATTGAGGATTTCCCTCTCGTCATGGGTGGCGCCATATTAAAATCTAGCTTTCACTGTATTCCAGTTCTGAGCAGTTTATAACTACAGTGCAACCTAGGTTTCAAAATGCAGCTGCCCATAATTAGAGGGGGGTGTATGAAACATATTTAGTGCTAAATGTCCTTTTAAAAGGGACAGTCTGCTCCAAAAAAACATATTTTTTTAAAAAGATAGATAATCCCTTTATTACATATTGCCCAGTTTTGCATAACCAGCATGGTTATATTAAAGGGACAGTCAACACAAAATTTTTTATTGTTTAAAAAGATAGGTAATCCCTTTATTGCACATTCCCCAGTTTTGCATAAACTCCATGATTACTTTGTATCTAAGCCTCTGCAGACTGTCCTCTTATTTCAGTTCTCTTGACAGACTTGCATTTTAGCCAATCAGTGCTGACTCATAAGTATCTCTCACCGGGAGTGAGCACAATGTTATATATGTGGCAGACATGAACTAGCACTGTCTAGCTGTGGAAAACTGTCAAAATGCACTGAGGTAAGAGGCGGCCTTCAAGGTCTTAGAAATTTGCATATGAGCCTGCCTAGGTTTAGCTTTCAACAAAGAATACCAAGGGAACAAAGCAAATTTTATGATAAAAGTAAATTGGAACGTTGTTTAAAATGACATGCCTTATCTGAATCATGAAAGCTTAATTTTGACTAGACTTTCCCTTTAAGTGAGTTCTGCCCTTTGTACAGTGAATTCACCACAGGCTGGAGATATTTTGTGAAAAGGTCCCTTATTGAAGTTCTCTCACATTAGAACTCCCAAAATATTAATGAAATAGCCAATAAACCATTTAAAGACTAGATTTCCAGTACTCTCTATTCAAACCTGCTATCTCTTCTAAAATCAGATTGTTTGATAAAGCAAAACCGATTAAAGCTATAAAAGTACAATCAATATTATTCTTTGTAATATCTAGTGATGCCTGAAACATATTTGTACAATGAGATTTTACATATATTTATTAGATTTTTGCAGTATTGAGTAAGAATTAATTTTCGGCCAGAGTACGAGTTTTGCGTTATGAGGGGTGCGGTACTAACTTGCACGTTATTGTCACCGCTCACTTCCCTACAGCGCTGGTATTACAGGTTTTTATAAACCTGGTGTTAAAAGACAAGAAGTGAGCATAGAGCAAACTTGAACTCCATACCGCACTCCAATACCAGCGCTGCTTAAAGGGACAGTATACACTCATTTTCATATAACTGCATGTAATAGACAATACTATGAAGAATAAGATGCACAGATACTGATATAAAAATCCAGTATAAAACTGTTTAAAAACTTACTTAGAAGCTTTCAGTTTAGCTCTGTTGAAAAGATAGCTGGAAAGCCCACTGCAAATGGGAAATAAGACACCCCCCCTCCTCCTTCTTTTACATATGAAAAGACCCTTTACACAAACAGGAGCAAGCTGGAGTAGGTAGCTGACGGTATTCACATAAAACTTTGGGGCTTGGTTAGGAGTCTGAAAATCAGAGCAATGTTATTTAAAATAAGCAAAACTATACATTAAAAAAAAACAAAAAACTTTATGGACTATATAAATAGATCTTCTACAAAACATTTATGAAAAGAAAAAATGAGTGTATAATGTCCCTCAGCGGTGAGCTGGTCGTACGTGCTTGTGCACGATTTCCCCATAGACATCAATGGGGAGAGCCGGCTGAGAAACCCTGCAACAAATCAGCGTAAAGCTCCGTAACGCAGCCCCATTGATTCCTATGGGGAAACTAAATTTATGTTTACACCTAACACCCTAGCATGAACCCCGAGTCTAAACACCCCTAATCTTACACTTATTAACCCCTAATCTGCCGCCCCCGACATTGCCGACACCTACATTATAATTATTAACCCCTAATCTGCCGCTCTGGACATCGCTGCCACTATAATAAACATATTAATCCCTAAACCGCCACACTCCCGCATCGCAAACACTAGTTAAATATTATTAACCCCTAATCTGCTGTCCCTAACATCACCGCAACCTACATTACAGTTAATAACCCCTAATCTGCCGACACCAACGTCGCCGCCACTATACTAAAGTTATTATCCCTAAACCTAAGTCTAACCCTAACCCTAACACCCACTAACTTAAATATAATTAAAATAAATCTAAAGAAAACATACTATTAATAACTAAATAATTCCTATTTAAAGGGACAGTCAACACCAGAATTTTTGTTGTTTAAAAAGATAGATAATCCCTTTATTACCCATTCCACAGTTTTGCAAAACCAACACTGTTATATTAATAGACTTTTTACTTCTGTGACTAACTTGTATCTAAGCATCTTCTGACCGCCCCTAATCACATGACGTTTAGTTATTATCTATTGACTTGCATTTTAGCCAATTAGTGCAGTGTCTGCCACTAGCCACGGGCGTGATCACAATGCTATCTATATGGCCTACATGAGCTTGCTCTTCCCTGCTGTGAAAAGTAAATAAAATAGAAGCGGCCTTCAAGGGCTTAGAAATTATCATATGTGCCTTCCTAGGTTTGTTTTCAACTAGAATACCAAGAGAACAAAGCAAAATTATTGATAAAAGTAAATTGGAAAGTTGTTTAAAATAACATGCCCTATTTGAAAAATGAAAGTTTTTTTTGGACTTGACTGTCCCTTTAAAACTAAACCTGTAAAATAAAGCCTAATCTAGCTACAATATAACTAATAGTTACATTGTATCTAGCTTAAGTTTTATTTTTATTTTACAGACAAGTTTGTATTTATTTTTAACTAGGTAGAATAGTTACTAAATAGTTATTAACTATTTAATAACTACCTAGCTAAAATAAATACAAATTTACCTGTAAAATAAAACCTAACCTGTCTTACACTAACACCTAACCTTACACTACAATTAAATAAATTACCTAAATTAAATACAATTACCTAAATTACAAAAACAAACAAACACTAAATTACGCAAAATAAAAAACAAATTACAAGATATTTAAAATAATTACACCTAATCTAATAGCCCTATCAAAATAAAAAGCCCCCCCCCCAAATAAAAAAAAACCCTAGCCTAAACTAAACTACCAATAGCCCTTAAAAGGGCCTTTTGCGGAGCATTGCCCCAAATAAATCAGCTCTTTTACCTGTAAAAAAAAATACAAACAACAGGAAAACCCACCACCCACACAACCAACCCCCCAAATAAAACCATAACTAAAAAAAACTAAGCTCCCCATTGCCCTTAAAAGGGCATTTTTCTCTATTGCAGCCCAAAGCCCTAACCTAAAAATAAAACCCACCAATAAACCCTTAAAAACCCTAACATTAACCCTTGTAGATCCACTTACAGTTTTGAAGAGCCGACATCCATCCTCAACGAAGCCGGGAGAAGTCCTCAGCGAAGCAGCAAGAAGTCCTCAACGAAGCCGGGAGAAGTTTTCATCCAAACCGGGAGAAGTGGTCCTCCAGACAGGCAGAAGTCTTCATCCAGACGGCATCTTCTATCTTCAACCATCCGGCGCAGAGCGGGTCCATCTTCAAGACATCCGGCGCGGAGCATCCTTTTCTTACAACGACTCCTGACGAATGAAGGTTCCTTTAAGTGACGTCATCCAAGATGGCGTCCCTTAGATT
This sequence comes from Bombina bombina, assembly GCF_027579735.1. Taxonomy (NCBI): domain Eukaryota; kingdom Metazoa; phylum Chordata; class Amphibia; order Anura; family Bombinatoridae; genus Bombina; species Bombina bombina. The sequence goes on along the minus strand of NC_069505.1, from coordinate 233,975,193 downwards.
CCGAATGGCTGATAGAATTCTATCAGCCAATCGGAATTAAGGTTGAAAAAATCCTATTGGCTGATGCAACCAGCCAATAGGATTGAACTTCAATCCTATTGGCTGATCCAATCAGCCAATAGGATTGAGCTTGAATTCTATTGCTGTTCCAATCAGCCAATAGGATTTTTCCTACCTTAATTCCGATTGGCTGATAGGATTCTCTCAGCCAATCAGAATTCAAGGGACGCCATCTTGTCAGTCGTCGGCCGTCGGATGAAGAGGATGCTCCACGTCGGATGTCTTGAAGATGGACCCGCTCCACTCCGGAAGGATGAAGATAGAAGATGCCGCCTGGATGAAGACTTCTGTCAGTCTGTCCTCTTCTGGCCGGATAGGATGAAGACTTCGGACCCTCTGGAGGACCACTTGTGCCCGGCTGGGTGAAGACGTCACAAGGTAGGGTGATCTTCAAGGGGGTAGTGTAAGGTTTTTTTAAGGGGGGATTGGATGGGTTTTAGAGTAGGGTTGGGTGAGTGGGTGGTGGGTTTTAATGTTGGGGGGTATTGTATTTTTTTTTACAGGTGAAAGAGCTGATTACTTTGGGGCAATGCCCCGCAAAATGCCCTTTTAAGGGCTATTTGTAATTTAGTATAGGGTAGGGAATTTTATTATTTTGGGGGGCTTTTTATTTTATTAGGGGGATTAGATAAGGTGTAATTAGTTTAAAAAAATTGTAATTCTTTTTTTATTTTCTGTAATTTAGTTTTTTTTTTTCGTAATTTAGTTTATTTAATTTAATTGTAATTAATTGTGGGTAGTTTAGGTAATTAGTTTAATTATAGTGTAGTGTTAGGTGTAATTGTAACTTAGGTTAGGGTTTATTTTACAGGTAAATAACTATTTAATAACTATTGTACCTAATTAAAATAAATACAAAGTTGCCTGTAAAATAAATATAAATCCTAAGCTTGCTACAATGTAACTATTAGTTATATTGTAGCTATCTTAGGGTTTATTTTATAGGTAAGTATTTAGTTTTAAATAGGAATAAATTATTTAATTGTAGTAAATTTATTTAGATGTATTTAAATTATATTTAAGTTAGGGAAGTGTTAGGGTTAGGGTTAGACTTAGGTTTAGGGGTTAATAAATTTATTATAGTGGCGGCGACATTGGCGGCGGCAGATTAGGGGTTAATAAATTTAATATAGTTGCGGCGACGATGGGGGGGCAGATTAGGGGTTAATAACTATAATGTAGGTGTCGGCGATGTTGGGGGCAGTAGATTAGGGGTTCATAAGTATAATGTAGGTGGTGGCGGTGTCCGGAGCGGCAGATTAGGGGTTAATAATATAATGTAGGTGTCAGCGATAGTGGGGGCCGCAGATTAGGGGTTAAAAAGTGTAAGATTAGGGGTGTTTAGACTCAGGGTTCATGTTAGGGTGTTAGGTGCAGACATAAAATGCATTTCCCCATAGGAAACAATGGGGCTGCTTTAGGAGCTGAACGCTGCTTTTTTGTAATTATCTGTTTATTGTATCAAACAGTCCCTAGAATCACAAGGAACAGAACAATATCACCAGTCTATCAAAGCACTGAGCTACTCTCTGCAGACTTTCACTAACAATCCATGTTATTCTATATGTATCCCTTTAGTAAAACACAATCATTTTTTATTCTTAAAGGGACATAAAACCCAAATGTTTTATTTCATGATGTGATTTTAAATAACATACCAATTTACTTCTATTATTTAAATTGCTTATCTTTTTATCCTTTGCTGAAAGGTTTATCTAGGTAAGCTCAGGAGCAGCAAAGAACCTAGGTTCTAACTGCTGATTGGTGGCTGCATATTGATACCAATTGTCATTGGCTCACCCATGTGTTAAATTAGAAACTAGTAGTGCAATGCTGCTCCTTCAACAAATTATACAAAGAGAATTAAACAAATTGGATAATAGAGGTAAACTGGAAAGTTGTTCAAAATTGTATGTTCTACCTAAATCATGAAAGAAAATTTGTGGGTTTCATGTCCCTTTAATAAATTTAACGCAAAAGCTGATTCCCAAGAAAAGGTTTCTTTTTATATAGTGAAAAATCTTTCCTGTGCTTGTTAATTGTTTATCGGCTCTTCTTGTAATTTAATGGAACACTAAAGTAAAAATAAAACATTCTTGATTCAGATCGAGCACGCAATTTTAAACAATGTTTTAATTTACTTCCATTATGAAAATGTGCACAATATTTTAATATGCACACTTTCTGAGGCATATTACTCATAGGCAAGAGTTCCCAGTATATATATCGGGTTGGACCTCCATTTGCATTCAGAATTGCCTTAATTATTTGTGGCATAGATTCAACAAGGTGTTGGAAACATTCCTCAGACATTTTGGTCCATATTGATATGATAGCATGACGCATTTGCTGAAGATTTGTCGGCTGCACATCCATGATGCAAATCTCCCGTTACACCACATCCCAAAGGTGTTCTATTGGATTGAGATCTGGTGACTGTAGAGGCCATTGGAGTACAGTAATCTAATTGTTCATGTTCAAAAAAACTGTTTGAGATGATTTGAGCTTTGTGACATGGTTTATTATCCTGCTGGAAGTAGCCATCAGAAGATAGGTACACTGTAGTCATAAAGGGATGGACATGGTCAGCAACAATTCTCAGGTAGGCCGTGGCACTTAAACGATGCTCAATTGGTACTAAGGGGCCTAAAGTGTGCCAAGAAAATATTCCCCACACTATTACACCACCACCACCAGCCTGAACCGTTGATACAAGGCAGGATTGATCCATGCTTTCATGTTGTTTACACCAAATTATGACCCTATCATCTGAATGTCGCAGCTAAAATCGAGATTTATCAGACGAGGCAACGTTTTTCCAATCTTCTATTCTCCAATTTTGGTAAGCATGTGCGAATTGTAGCCTCTGTTTTCTGTTTTTAGCTGACAGGAGTGGCACCCGGTGTGGTCTTCTGCTGCTGTAGCCCATCTGCTTCAAGGTTTGATGTGTTGTGCATTCAGAGATGGTATTCTGCATACCTTGGTTGCAGCGAGTGGTGATTTGAGTTGCTGTTGCCTTTCTGTCATCTTGAACCAGTTTGCCCATTCTCCTCTGACATCAACAAGGCATTTTCTTCCACACAACTGATGCTCACTGGAAATTTTTCTTTTTTTCGGACCATTCTCTGCAAACCCTAGAGATGGTTGTGCATGAAAATCCCAGTAGATCAGCAGTTTTTAAAATACTTAGACCAGCCCTTCTGGCACCAACAACCATGCCACGTTCAAAGTCACTTAACCCTTTCCGGTCCTATGTCAGAATATATCCGACAAAGGATTTTACTGATTGTGGTTCAATGTCGGATATATTTCGACATGACTTTTCCACATGAATTTCACAGCTAAATAGCATCATCTAGTGGTTATTTGCTGAACTTGCTATTTAGCTGTGAAATTCAAAAAAAATGGCAGTCAGAAAGTATTCTGAGGAAATAATGAGAATTTTAGAAGACAGTGATTCTGAAAAAGATTTTAGCGAGGAAGATGATTTTAACCCCTGTAACTCAAGTAATTCAGATTCAAGTGACACTGAAAATGAAAATTTCAGTGATGCAAATGAAATAGTTGTAAATGAAAATGTTGAGGGTGAAGACCCACCTGCTGAAAATGTATATATAAATAAAAATAATTAGATAATTCAGTATATTAATTTTCTGAGATACCATTTTACAGTTCCCAGACCAGGAATTCAAATCCCAAATGGTCAGTGTGAAAAGGAAATTGATTTTTTAGTCAGTTTTTTACTGACCAGCTACAAAATGCACTTCTCTGCCTCAATATTCCATCTGGAATGCTTGGAAGGAGGTAACTTTGATTGAAATAAAAGCCTTTCTGGGCGTTATAATGAATATGGCTCTAAATTCTAAATCAGAGTTGAAAGAGTTTTTCTCCCAAAAGTGGTTGGATCGCATGCTCTTCTTTACTGATGTGTTATCGAGAAATAGCTAGATTCTTACACATTTTCTGGATGTTCCATTTGTTCCCTCCATCACCGCAGCAGCCAATGATCGTTAGAACTAGGGGGAGTAAAGTAAAAGATGTAGCAGACTACATAAACAAAAAGTGCGGTGAACTATATACCTGGGGTGAATATAGCAGTAGATGAAAGCACCGTTGGATTCAAGGGCAAAGTACAGTGGAAATGTGACAATACACAGAGGTCCACCAAATGGGGACTTCAAATCTACTGCTTATGCAATAGTGAAACAGGTTACATAGTAGCATTTGTTCCTTATTTTGGCAAAACTACTACAGAGAGTTTAGTTCACCTTGACCTTCCATTTACTTGTAGAATTGTCCTTCATTTGTGCGAAATGTTACTTTCTGTGTCTTAAGGAACAGGGTATCATGTGTTTACAGACCGATTTTACACAGGACCTCAACTTTGTGAAGAACTTTTGCGCCTTAGGATTCACACCACTGGCACTGTTATGACCAACTGCAAAGGTTAGCCACAGGAAATGAAGAGCAAAAAATGAAAGTGCACAAGGTCATTGCTTATCAGAAAGATAATAAAATCATGGTCCTGCAATGGAAAGATAAAAGAATTGTATCCATGTGTTCAACGGTGCATGCTGCGGACACAGAATTAATTTGACAAAGAGTTACCAAAGGCAATTTAGTAACATTTTCAAAGCCAGTTGTTATTTCGGAAAACACCAAATACATGGGTGCTGTGGACAGAGCAGACCACTACTGCGGAAGTTATGCCTTTTGCAAAAGTCTGTGAAATGGTGGAGGAAAATGTTCTGGCTGTTTGAAGTTACAATAGTAAACAGCTTTATGCTATATAATCTTGACCGAAAGCGTAGGTACTTGAATGTAGTTACTCACATAACATTTCGAAAGGCATTGATTGAGTAGCTTGTTGGACAAGTTTGAAATGTCAATTCACCAAAGCGGGGAAGGCCATCAACACAACACACTGAAGACAGGCTAAATGGTAAACCCCACTTCGTGATGAAAAATGAAAAAAAAAATACTATCAAAGATTGTGCAGTATGTAGCAACAGAAAAGTGTCATACAAAAAAAGTTTCATACAATTAAAAACTATAGAGACTAACATAATATAATGTTTTGCGTTTTAGTTATAAGAAAATAAACCTGTGTTATATAAAACTTAAAAGTATGTGTTTTTTCCCCAAAAAATTAAATAAGACCTGCTGGCGCACTAAGTGAAAATTTATAGGACCGGAAAGGGTTAAATCCCCTTTCTTTCCCATTCTGATGCTCGGTTTGAACTTCAGCAAGTGCCAATCGGTCGTTTGTTGGTGATCGTCTCGCCTCTCCAAGTCGTCCCTGTCTTGACTATGCCAGTCAAGTGAAAATCCGTAGGCCGCGGTGCTGGTAAAAAATGTGTGGGTGAGCGTCTCAGCTCTCTGTGTGGTGTGTGACACAAAAGGTCTGTTCGAGTCAGGAAGTGCTGAGTGGTCCGTCTGTGTGTCCACAGGAATGTGCTCCGTTAGGAATCCCCACCTTCTGGATGGCGTCTGCGGTACGAAAGAGAATGCCGGTGGTGCAGATAAGGCAGCACTATGAGAGAAAGCTGGGAAAGTCTGTGAGTACAGAATAAGGATACCGGTCCTCAAATGGCTATCTCACCTGTAAATGCAAAGAACGAAAGAAGAGAGGAGTCCGGGTATCTGAAGCATCAAGTGATTTATTCAAGCTTGTAAATGTTACACACACTCAGTGGAAGGGCAGCTGCGGAAGATCTGAGTGTGTGTAACACTTACAAGCTTGAATAAATCACTTGATGCTTCAGATACCCGGACTCCTCTCCAGTAGGGGTATTGCCTGGCCGGCTAAACTATGCAGATTAACAGTTATAAATAAAAGTAAAATGTTTATTTTTGCAATGCAGTAAATCATTTTTAATGACCATATAAAATGGCTATTTAGGGTGGTGGAGTTCATAGAATAACACAAAAAAATTTGAGACTGGACTGGAGAGAATCCTGTAAGTGTGAGAGGTTGATGGGATATTCCATCCTATGAGTGGTAATAAATAACTTCTCTCAGGATAGCTTAATCAGAGATCTTGGAACTGAAGTAACTGTAATCAAAACCCCAGGGCTTTACTACTGAAATGCCGGAGCCAGTTTAAATGTCACATGTAAAATGTTGCAGCATTTCAAATGTGACAATTAAAATATTGTCATTTAAAATGAGCAAAGATTTTAAATCTGGCAAACTTTTTCTAACCTGTAAGTTGCCAGAGGTGATACAATAAAATGTGTTGTGCCCCTCTCTAGAAGTCAAAGGGTTACTCCAAACATAGCTCTACCCTATTCCCAAGCTATCCTAACCTGTAACTTTTGTAACATAGCAAGATAATGCATTTTGTCTAATCCTTAAGTTTGGAAAATGATATATGGTTGTTATCTGCATAGTGTTCTGCACAACAACTATGTGTAGTCCTTCAGGTGGGTACCCATTCCAAGTGGAAAACATACTGCAAACATATATTGGTGATGATGTCACAAGGAACAAGAAAGTACCTACAGCAGTTGGGACTTTTTTGTTACTGCAGAAGTGTGTGTGTTTGTGTGTTTTTGTGTGTGTGTTTGTGTGTCTGTGTGTTTTTGTGTGTGTGTGTGTTTGTATGTTTGTGTGTGTGTGTGTGCCTGTTTGTGTGTGTATTTGTATGTGTGTGTGTTTGTGTGTCTGTGTTTGTGTGTCTGTGTGTGTTTGTGTGTGTGTTTTTATGTGTGTGTGTTTGTGTGTCTGTGTGTTTGTGTGTCTGTGTGTGTGTTTGTGTGTCTGTGTTTGTGTGTCTGTGTGTGTTTGTGTGTGTGTTTGTATGTGTATGTGTTTGTGTGTCTGTGTGTTTGTTTGTGTGTGTGTTTGTATGTGTATGTTTGTGTATTTGTGTGTGTTTGTATGTTTGTATGTGTGTGTTTGTGTGTGTATATGTGTGTGTATGTTTATGTGTGTGTTTGTGTGTGTGTGTGTGGGGGGGGGGGGTTAAAAGATTACACCTTAGCCCCAAACCATTCACAGGGACATAAAGACCATTTTTGAAATAGAGAAGTCTGTCCTTTCAAATGAGTTACATACTACTTTAATATCCTGACGCAGCAATTACAGTGCTGTTTTCCCTGAGGGGTGGGGGCTATAATAGAGTCCCTATACCCCCTTTATTTGTGCTAGAGGGGCAAGTGAAGGAAGAATGCTCTCTTGGAATGAGGGGTAACTTATTTTCTATGATGCATCTGATCACTGTTAAAACAGTAATCTCCTTTCCTACTAGGAACCAGGTCATTTCTAATGGTCTGGGAGGGGATATTATAGAGCTCCTGATTTAATACAATGAGTATAAGAACCCTTTGGTGAAAATAGATAAATGAGGGCCCAATACACAAACAATACACTTTTAAAAGGGTTTTTTTTATGTCCCTTTAGATAGCAGATGATTATAATTGCAATTACCTGTCTATTGGATGGCTATACAATGTTCTCAGTTTTAAAAAGGACCCCAGCACCAACAAATAAACTCTACAAGTGGGCAAGTGATCCCTCTTTTGAAAAGAGGAAAGACCCCTCCTTCCAAATGAAAGATCCCATGGTCCAGGTGGCAATCAGCCTATCACCATGGCAACAGTGATCACCTGACAGAATCATTGGTTTATGGAACAATATCAGGGGAATGGATATATCCCTAAAAAATGAGTTGCAAGATACGCAACAAAAAAAGTTTATTATATGAGATTCAATAGAGAAGTAGATACAAAATAGCCATTCATTCCTTATGTTTAATTGATAGAATCACTATACATTCATACATTAAAACCAGTTACACTCCGCAGAGTTAAATAAGACATTAAAGAAATGTGATTGTCATCTGTCACTGGGATCTGAATAGCGATGACTCAGTGTTACTGTGAGTATCTGCTAGTGTGCTAATAGGGAAGGCAAGACTCATAGTTGGAGCTCCTATGAGGAAATGACTTACCAACAGGGCCGTCTTTAACACAGGGCAAAATGGGCAGCTGCCCAGGGCCCAGTCTTTGTTGTGGGGCCCAAGAGTCCTAAAAAAAAAAATATTGTTTTTTTTTGGTTCATGCCAGACTGCTGATGTCAGTCCTAATACTGTCACAGTCAAAAGTTCTCTGTTTATATTTATTTGTGAGAAACGGTGCCAGACCGTGCTGGGATCATGTGACATGCCAAGCTAGTGCCATGTGCTGTTTTAGGTGTGCACTGTGCAGCACTGAATGCTAAGTCCTAACTTGGCATCCAACCAATCATACTGTATAAGCAAATGTCCTACTGGGGTTACCACTGTTACCGGGTAACTGCTCTGGTGGTGGGGATTGTTCAGGGTAGGGCATACTGTAGGCGCATGCAGCAGAAAGCTGGAGCGGCAGGCACGTGAGGATTTGAACATCTGTGCAGCTGCAGACACTGCTCTTTTACGTCTTGAGGCACACATACATTGTATTTTTAATATTGTATTATATAGAGTGTGTACATAAATGTGTGTGTGCTCTGTAGTGTGTGTTTGTGGGTACATGTATATGTGTATGCTCTGAAGAGTGTGTGTTTGTATGTACTTTGTGTATGCGTGTGCTCTGGAGAGTGTGTGTTTGTGTGTACATGTATATGTGTATGCTCTGGTGAGTGTGTGTTTGTGTGTACATGTATATGTGTATGCTCTGGTGAGTGTGTGTTTGTGTGTACATGTATATGTGTATGCTCTGGTGAGTGTGTGTTTGTGTGTACATGTATATGTGTATGCTCTGGTGAGTGTGTGTTTGTGTGTGTACATGTATATGTGTATGCTCTGGAGAGTGTGTGTTTGTGTGTACTTGTGTATGTGTATGCTCTGAAGAGTGTGTGTTTGTGTGTACATGTATATGTGTATGCTCTGGTGAGTGTGTGTTTGTGTGTACATGTATATGTGTATGCTCTGGTGAGTGTGTGTTTGTGTGTACATGTATATGTGTATGCTCTGGTGAGTGTGTGTTTGTGTGTACATGTATATGTGTATGCTCTGGAGAGTGTGTGTTTGTGTGTACATGTATATGTGTATGCTCTGGAGAGTGAGTGTTTGTGTGTACATGTATATGTGTATGCTCTGGAGAATGTGTGTTTGTGTGTACATGTATATGTGTATGCTCTGGTGAGTGTGTGTTTGTGTGTACATGTATATGTGTATGCTCTGGTGAGTGTGTGTTTGTGTGTACATGTATATGTGTATGCTCTGGAGAGTGTGTTTGTGTGTGTACATGTATATGTGTATGCTCTGGTGAGTGTGTGTTTGTGTGTACATGTATATGTGTATGCTCTGGAGAGTGTGTGTGTGTGTACATGTATATGTGTATGCTCTGGAGAGTGTGTGTTTGTGTGTACATGTATATGTGTATGCTCTGGAGAGTGTGTGTTTGTGTGTACATGTATATGTGTATGCTCTGGAGAGTGTGTGTTTGTGTGTACATGTATATGTGTATGCTCTGGAGAGTGTGTGTTTGTGTGTACATGTATATGTGTATGCTCTGGTGAGTGTGTGTTTGTGTTCATGTATATGTGTATGCTCTGGTGAGTGTGTGTTTGTGTGTACATGTATATGTGTATGCTCTGGAGAGTGTGTGTTTGTTTGTACATGTATATGTGTATGCTCTGGTGAGTGTGTGTTTGTGTGTACATGTATATGTGTATGCTCTGGTGAGTGTGTGTTTGTGTGTACATGTATATGTGTATGCTCTGGTGAGTGTGTGTTTGTGTGTACATGTATATGTGTATGCTCTGGAGAGTGTGTGTTTGTGTGTGTACATGTATATGTGTATGCTCTGGTGAGTGTGTGTTTGTGTGTACATGTATATGTGTATGCTCTGGTGAGTGTGTGTTTGTGTGTACATGTATATGTGTATGCTCTGGTGAGTGTGTGTTTGTGTGTACATGTATATGTGTATACTCTGGAGAGTATGTGTTTGTGTGTATATGTATATGTGTATGCTCTGGAGAGTGTGTGTTTGTGTATACATGTATATGTGTATGCTCTGGAGAGTGTGTGTTTGTGTGTACATGTATATGTGTATGCTCTGGTGAGTGTGTGTTTGTGTGTACATGTATATGTGTATGCTCTGGAGAATGTGTGTTTGTGTGTACATGTATATGTGTATGCTCTGGAGAGTGTGTGTTTGTGTGTGTACATGTATATGTGTATGCTCTGGTGAGTGTGTGTTTGTGTGTACATGTATATGTGTATGCTCTGGAGAGTGTGTGTTTGTGTGTACATGTATATGTGTATGCTCTGGAGAGTGTGTGTTTGTGTGTACATGTATATGTGTATGCTCTGGTGAGTGTGTGTTTGTGTGTACATGTGTATGCTCTGGAGAGTGCGTGTTTGTGTGTACATTTATATGTGTATGCTCTGGTGAGTGTGTGTTTGTGTGTACATGTATATGTGTATGCTCTGGAGAGTGCGTGTTTGTGTGTACATGTATATGTCTATGCTCTGGTGAGTGTGTGTGTATATGTATATGTGTATGCTCTGGTGAGTGTGTGTTTGTGTGTACATGTATATGTGTATGCTCTGGTGTGTTTGTGTGTACATGTATATGTGTATGCTCTGGTGAGTGTGTGTTTGTGTGTACATGTATATGTGTATGCTCTGGTGAGTGTGTGTTTGTGTGTACATGTATATGTGTATGCTCTGGAGAGTGTGTGTTTGTGTGTACATGTATATGTGTATGCTCTGGTGTGTTTGTGTGTACATGTATATGTGTATGCTCTGGTGAGTGTGTGTTTGTGTGTACATGTATATGTGTATGCTCTCATGAGTGTGTGTTTGTGTGTACATGTATAAGTGTATGCTCTGGTGAGTGTGTGTGTATATGGGTTAGGGGAGTTTGTTATGTTAGGCATTCCCTTGGTATTCATGAAAGTGGTCATTTTTGCTGTACAGTGGCTGTCTAAACAATAAATATGTAGTGAATATCCCAAAACTGGTGAGATGCTTTTAGATGGGCCCAAAATAAATTCTTGCACCGGGGCCTGTAGACATTAGGTCCAACACTTATTTTTACTGTGCAAATTAAAAAACATTTAATTAATTAATTAATTAGTAAATATTTTAAATTAATCAGCAGTGGAGGAATGTATATATTGATTTACTTATTAGTACTGCTTAGGTCTAGTTTCACATATTGCAATTTATTTCATATTTTTTTGAAAATGATTAGCTCAACAATGGATGATCCACTGCTGGGCAAATCATTTAAAAAATAATGATATATAAAATAAATTGATTTAGTTGTTTTTTGGGTTGTTGGGTTGGAGAGCGAAATTGCATGGGCGGGGGTGTGTGCGGGGGGGGGGGGGCAGGGGAATGTTTGCCCAGGGCCCAGTAAATATTAAAGACGACCCTGCTTACCAACCTTTATGCAGCTATAGCATTGAATAAGGTTATACCATAATGCTTTTGTATCAGTTACTATTATTTCACTTGTGTGCTTTAAGGAACGTGTCAGTCAGTTATATGCGGAGAAACAAACAATATGTGATCCCTTCTCAGCAAAGCTCCTTCTATAGTAGAAACTTTATTTAAGGATTACCTTACTAGCCTAAACTATTGTGTTTTCTATTGCTTTTAGCACATTAATAATTATTAATAGCATAATATATATTATCAATAACATAACATTTTGTCCACATTCTCTTAGTAAGAGGTCACTTCCTGAAACCTACATTTTTCCTTTCATGATTCAGATAGAGAATACAATTTTAAACAACTTTCCAATTTTCTTTATTATTTAATTTGCTTCCTTCTCTTGTTATCATTTGCTGAAAGGTTTATCTAGGTGAGCTCAGGACAGCAAAGAACCTAGGTTCTAGCTGCTGATTCGTGACTGCACATATATACTGATTGTCATTGGCTCACCCAAGTGTTCAGTTAGAAACCAGTAGGGCAGTGATGCTCCTTCAACAAATGATACCAAGAAAATGAAGCAAATTAGATAATAGAAGTAAACTGGAAAGTTGTATAAAATTGTATGTTCTACCTAAATCATGAAATAATTTTTTTGGGGTTTCATGTCCCTTTAATTCTATATTTAGTGATAAAATAAGGACTAGAAATGACTGATCTATGAGACAAAAAAAGTTGTAATAATATCCCTTTAAGACAATTGAAACATGAAAAAGACTTTTTGGAAACATTAAAATCGAAACTGATCAAGTTATAATATGAACAAAATAGCAAATTAAAAAGCATAGACACAATCATATGCATTTTGTGAGAATGAGTACCTTTAAGACATCCCAGAAATAAGATCAAAGGAAAGTATCCAAATTAGACATGTGATATAGTATCCAGCATAAAACGGGTAACGTCAGCGATCATAAATGATCATCCTCTTACTGAATATTTAGACGTTTAAACAATAGCAATTTCCATCTAAATAAATTCTTGTACATATTAAAATCGCAATATCTGCAGACTCAAAATGACTATAATATATGCCTTTAAAAATTCAAGGCAAGGTAGCAGTATAATAAAAACATATATACATATGTTAACAGATATAGGTGCGTATTTATCAAGCCGTCAACCGCAAATACGCTGGAATTCCGCAGCGTAATTGTGGCGAGCCTGATTCCCCTTATTTATCAAACCCTACAGATTAGCAAAAGTAGAATTTTGTGACGTAACATATGATCCGCTGGTCAAAGTCTGACACAGATCGATGCTTACGTCATTACAGATGTTCCGAATGCAAATTTGGCACTATCTGACTACTTTTGCAAGTTAACAAATTTCTACAAGGTATGCGCGGCACTATTCCGCCCCTGCGTACCTGGTTTTCAATCCGCTGCCCTGGAGGCGGTGGATGCCATAGGAATCAATGGGAGGCTGAAAGCAGCGAAAGCTTATGTTGACTGCTGCCCGATATCCCATTGATTCCTATGGGAGAATAAAGTTACGTTTACACCTAAAACCCTAACATATACCCCGAGTCTAAACACACCTACATTATACTCTTTATTCCCTAATCTGCCCCCCCCCCCCTACACCGCCGCCGCCACCTACATTATGTTATTAACCCCTAATCTGCCCCCCTACACCACCGCCACCTACATTATGTTATTATCCCTAATCTGCCCCCCCCTAAACCGCCGCCACCTACATTATGTTATTAACCCCCTAATTTGCCATCCCCAACATCGCCACCACTATATTAAATTTATTAACCCCTAAACCTAAGTCTAACCCTAACACCCCCAACTTAAATCTAATTTAAATAAATATAAATAAAATTACTATCATTAACTACATTATTTCTATTTAAAACTAAATACTTACCTGTAAAATAAACCCTAAGCTAGCTACAATATAACTAATAGTTACATTGTATCTAGCTTAGGGTTTATTTTTATTTTACAGGCAAGTTTGTATTTATTTTAACTAGGTAGAATAGTTATTAAATAGTTATTAACTATTTAATAACTACCTAGCTAAAATAAATACAAAAGTACCTGTAAAATAAAACCAAACCTAAGTTACAATTACACCTAACACTACACTATAATTAAATAAATTAACTAAATTAAATACAATTAACTAAATTAAATACAATAACCTAAATTAAATTAAATTATCTAAAATACAACCCCCCCCCCCACTAAATTACAGAAAATAATAAACAAATTACAGAAATTTAAACTCATTACAGCTAATCTAATAGCCCTATTAAAATAAAAAAGCCCCCCCAAAATAAAAAAAAACCCCTAGCCTAAACTAAACTACCAATAGCCCTTAAAAGGGCCTTTTGCGGGGCATTGCCCCAAAGTAATCAGCTCTTTTACCTGAAAAAAAATACAAAAACCCCCCCAACAGTAAAACCCATCACCCACACAACCAACCCCCCCCCAAAAAAATACTAACTATAAAAACCTAAGCTCCCCATTGCCCTGAAAAGGGCATTTGGATGGGCATTGCCCTTAAAAGGGCAGTTAGCTCTTTTGCAGCCCAAAGCCCTAACATAAGAATAAAACCCACCCAATACACCCTTAAAAAAACCTAACACTAACCCCCTGAAGATCGACTTACCGGGAGACGTCTTCATCCAAGCCGGGCAGAAGTGGTCCTCCAGACGGGCAGAAGTCTTCATCCAAGCCGGGCAGAAATGGTCTTCCAGACGGGCAGAGGTCTTCACCCAGACGGCATCTTCTATCTTCATCCATCCAGCGCAGAACAGGTCCATCTTAAAGATGTAATTTATTTAATTGTATTTAATTGTAGTGTAGTGTTAGGTGTTATTGTAACTTAGATTAGGTTTTATTTTACAGGTACTTTTGTATTTATTTTAGCTAGGTAGTTATTAAATAGTTAATAACTATTTAATAACTATTCTACCTAGTAAAAATAAATACAAACTTGCCTGTAAATTTAAAAAAACTTGTACTTCACCACTCTCCTTGTCCAGCTTGGAAGCAATCCTGAAGCGCTGAAACCGCTGACGCCATGTGGGCCAAGCTGCAGGCTGAGAGAAGTCAAAAGGCTCAGGTAGGGTAAACTTTGACATCGTCATCGATCAGGAACAGAAGCGCAGGCAAGAACTTCTGACACCATGTCATGAGATGCAGGACACATACAGGACACAGCAAGGATGGTACAACTCTATTTTATTGTAGAGCATGGAAACATACATCTGGTAGCATTGATCTCCCCAACTAACTGCGACACCGACAAACGGACCTAAGCCCCGCCCCCAATCTGGTGACGTCACTTCCTGCTCTCATCACAGTTACTTTATGCAATTTGTTGCCATTTCACTTAGTTTGAGATCGTTATTCTTGTAATATTCAGCCTACACTATTAGCCTACATGACAGGTAATAGGGCTGTTATCTAGTGATCTTGCTAATGTATAATATTGTGTTATAGAGATACCAAGGTAGTATCTGTAGCACTACATGACAGGTAATAGTGCTGTTATCTAGTGCTCTTGCTAATGTATAATATTGTGTGTTATAGAGATACCTAGGTAGTATCTGTAGCACTACATGACAGGTAATAGTGCTGTTATCTAGAGCTCTTACTAATGTATAATATTGTGTGTTATAGAGATACCTAGGTTGTATCTGTAGCACTACATGACAGGTAATAGTGCTGTTATCTAGTGCTCTTGCTAATGTATAATATTGTGTTATAGAGATGCCTAGGTAGTATCTGTAGCACTACATGACAGGTAATAGTGCTGTTATCTAGTGCTCTTGCTAATGTAATAATATTGTGTGTTATATAGAGAAACCTAGGTAGTATCTGTAGCACTACATGACAAGTAATAGTGCTGTTATCTAGTGCTCTTGCTAATGTATAATATTGTGTTATAGAGATACCTAGGTAGTATCTGTAGCACTACATGACAGGTAATAGTGCTGTTATCTAGTGTTCTTGCTAATGTATAATATTGTGTGTTATAGAGACACCTAGGTAGTATCTGTAGCACTACATGACAGGTAATAGCGCTGCCCTCTAAAGCTCTTGCTAATGTATAATATTGTGTTATAGAGATACCTGTGTAGTATCTGTAGCACTACATGACAGGTAATAGTGTTGTTATCTAGTGCTCATGGTAATGTATAATAGTGTGTTATAGAGATACCTAGGTAGTGTC
The DNA here is from genome assembly GCF_027579735.1 of Bombina bombina. Lineage (NCBI taxonomy): Eukaryota > Metazoa > Chordata > Amphibia > Anura > Bombinatoridae > Bombina > Bombina bombina. The sequence goes on along the minus strand of NC_069505.1, from coordinate 233,959,510 downwards.
TGTAGCACTACATGACAGGTAATAGTGCTGTTATCTAGTGCTCCTGCTAATGTATAATATTGTGTGTTATAGAGATACCTAGGTAGCATCTGTAGCACTACATGACAGGTAATAGTGCTGATATCTAGTGATCTTGCTAATGTATAATATTATGTGTTATAGAGATACCTAGGTAGTATCTGTAGCACTACATGGCAGGTAATAGTGCTGTTATCTAGTGCTCTTGCTAATGTATAATATTGTGTTATAGAGATACCTAGGTAGTATCTGTGGCACTACATGACAGGTAATAGTGCTGTTATCTAGTGCTCTTGCTAATGTATAATATTGTGTGTTATAGAGATACCTAGGTAGTATCTGTAGCACTACATGGCAGGTAATAGTGCTGTTATCTAGTGCTCTTGCTAATGTATAATATTGTGTTATAGAGATACCTAGGTAGTATCTGTGGCACTACATGACAGGTAATAGTGCTGTTATCTAGTGCCCTTGCTAATGTATAATATTGTGTGTTATAGAGATACCTAGGTAGTATCTGTAGCACTACATGACAGGTAATAGTGCTGTTATCTAGTGTTCTTGCTAATGTATAATATTGTGTGTTAGAGAGATACCTAGGTAGTATCTGTAGCACTACATGCAGGTAATAGTGCTGTTATCTAGTGCTCTTGCTAATGTATAATATTGTGTGTTATAGAGATACCTAGGTAGCATCTGGAGCACTACATGTCAGGGAATAGTGCTGTCCTCTAGTGCTCTTGCAAATGGATAACATTCTTGCACAACTGCTGCTATATAAAGCTCTATAAATGGGCTGGCTCCTAAGCTTACATCCCTGCTTTTCAACTAAAGATAACAAGAGAACAATGTATAATAAAAGTAAATTAGAAAGTGTTTTAATTTGCTGCTCTATCTGAATCATGAATAAATAAAATTTGGTTTTCATATCCCTTTAATAAGCACTATGTGACAGGAAATAGTGCTGCCATCTAGTGCTCCTGCTAATGTATAACATTGTTATAAAGCTGCTGCCATCTAGTGCTCTTGCTAATGTATAACATTGTTATAAAACTGCTGCCATCTAGTGCTCTTGCTAATGTATAACATTGTTATAAACTGCTGCCATCTAGTGCTCTTGCTAATGTATAACATTGTTATAAAACTGCTGCCATCTAGTGCTCTAGCTAATTTATAACATTGTTATAAAACTGCTGCCATCTCGTGCTCTTGCTAATGTATAACATTGTTATAAAACTGCTGCCATCTCGTGCTCTTGCTAATGTATAACATTGTTATAAAACTGCTGCCATCTAGTGCTCTTGCTAATGTATAACATTGTTATAAAACTACTGCCATCTAGTGCTCTTGCTAATGTATAACATTGTTATAAAACTGCTGCCATCTCGTGCTCTTGCTAATGTATAACATTGTTATAAAACTGCTGCCATCTAGTGCTCCTGCTAATGTATAACATTGTTATAAAACTGCTGCCATCTAGTGCTCTTGCTAATGTATAACATTATTATAAAACTGCTGCCATCTAGTGCTCCTGCTAATGTATAACATTGTTATAAAACTGCTGCCATCTAGTGCTCTTGCTAATGTATAACATTGTTATAAAACTGCTGCCATCTAGTGCTCTTTCTAATGTATAACATTGCTATAAAACTGCTGCCATCTAGTGCTCTTGCTAATGTATAACATTGTTATAAAACTGCTGCCATCTAGTGCTCTTTCTAATGTATAACATTGTTATAAAACTGCTGCCATCTAGTGCTCTTTCTAATGTATAAAATTGTTATAAAACTGCTGCCATCTAGTGCTCTTGCTAATGTATAACATTGTTGCAAAACTGCTGCCATATATTGCTGCAGACAGGTGCATGCTCCTGAGCTTACCTCCCTGCTTTTCAACAAAGGATAAAAAGAAAACGCAGAAAAAATTGATAAAATAAGTAAATTAAAAAGTTGCTTAAATTTTAGCATGTTCTATCTGAATCATGGAAGCAATTGTTTGAGTTTTGTGTCCCTTTAACCTTAATCATGTACATTAGAGGGACAGTAAATGCCTTGTAATTTAATTTTTCCCCCTGCTATCCAATAAATTAAAGGGATAGTAAACCCAAATTTTTTCTTTCATAATTCAGATAGAACATGCTAATTTAAGCAACTTTTTGATTTAATCATAATATCAAATTTTCTTTGTTCTCTTGCTATCTTTATTTGAAAAGCAAGAATTTAAGCTTAGAAGTCGGCCCATTTTTGGCTCAGCACCTGGGTTTCACTTGCTGATTGGTGGCTAAATGTAGCCACTAATCAGCAAGCGCTATCCAGGATGCTGAACCAAAATGGGCCGGCTCCTCAGCTTAAATTCTTGCTTTTCAAATAAAGATAGCAAGAGAACAAAGAAAATTTGATAATAGGAGTAAATTAAAATCGCTGCTGTATCTGAATCATGAAAGAAACATTTTTGGTTTCAAATCCCATTTAATTACAGGAGGTAGAATAAATAATTAGAGTCTAATATATTTAAGTGTTCAATTATGCATAGTAAAACAATTCTGCATTAATCTCAGTATTTTTCCCTTTCCTATATTGATGACTAATGGTACAATTAAGGCACGTTACTTGTGATCAGCACTTTAAGCAAGGGGACTGGCGCTTACATAGTTGTGTCAATGCCCTTGTGACATTACCAGACCTTTCTTGTAGAAGTCACTGGACCTGTTGTCCATGCATACAAACTGAACACAATTTGTCTTCTAATCCAGCCACTTAGCTGAGTGCTGAGACAACTTTGTACCGCACTGCTCCCTGTCTGTACTTTAAATTGATATATTCTTATAACCGCTGTAATTTGTACTCGGTTCCGGTTCTTATTTGTTTGGCAATTTAGTTTAAGCTTTGCCCTGATAACTGTGGTTATTTAGGTAGCATCTCAACACAGTAATTAATGCTAAATTAATTATTAATAGCTTTGTATTGACGCTACCTATACGAGTATTATCTTTACATAACCACATAGCTTTAGCTTCCTTTTAAAGGGATACTAACCCCTCATTTTTTCTTTCATGATTCAGATAGAGCATGAAATTTTAAACAACTTTCTAATTTACTCCTATTATCATTTTTTCTTTGTTCTCATGTTATCTTGATTTGAAAAAGCAGTAATAAAAGGTTAGGAGCCGGCCCATTTTTTAGTTCAGCACCTTGGTAGAGCTGCTGATTGGTTTGCTACATTTAGCCACAAATCAGCAAATGCTACCCATGTGCTGAACAAAAAATGGTCCGGCTCTAAAGTACTGCTTTTTCAAATCAAGATAGCATGAGAACAAAGAAAAATTGATAATAGGAGTACATTAGAAAGTTGCTTATAATCTCATGCTCTATATGAATCATGAAATAAAAAAATTGGGTTTAGTATCCCTTTAATGTAAAGGGTTGGAGTTCTGGTAGTTTAAACAACGGTAATAAATGGTAATAGGTACCAGTCATTTTGGCTGAAGCAGTTGTACTACCTAATTGTGAACCACCTCCTGTATATCGGCTGATATGCCTCTTTTTCTGTGACAACCGGGTTGGGACCTAATAGTATACGTTTGTACACTCAGGGAGCAATCATTCTTATGTTTTTTAGTTGTTTTTAAATGTTTGTGTATTCACCTTTTTTATGTAAATTTTGAGTAAAAGTTAAGTTTTATATTAATCCGGTTAACCCCATCCTCTCTATTAGTTATGGTATAACGTATCACCCCCTATAGTATCTAAGTGTGCCATAATAGTGCGTCTTCTTTTTTTTTCCTTAGTCAACTTTGTACCCCAGTCAGGATGTGGCAGTTTTTTTTTATCACAGTAAATGCTAATGTTACTTCACACGGCTCCTTATAACAACTGGTTAACAATCACTAAAGAGTTAATTAGCAGATGTGTGAGATGGTGGAGCAGACAGCAAATTCTCACATAAATTAAGCCCATGATTTACTGGGAATATATCTGTGTTTGAGACCAGGAACAAAATGTAATTTATCATGAAATATTACATGTATATGTTGTAAAAGAAATGTCATTGTGACTTTATTTATTTTACAAGCTCTTCATGTTTAAAGGGACAAATTAAACTTTCATGGTGCAAATAGAGCATGTTATTTCAAGAGATTATATTTGTTTTACTTTTATTATCAAGTTCTCTTAGTATCCTTTGTTGAAAAGCAGAGCTAGGTAGGCTCAGGAGCAGCATTGCACTACTGAGAGCTAGCTGCTGATTGATGGCTGCACATATATACCTCTTGCCATTAGCTCACTAGATGTGTTTAGCTAGCTCCCAGTATTGCATTGTAGCTCTTTAGCTTACTTTAACTGTTTGTTAAATTCCTATGCAAGGGGTTAAATCAGATTTCTATGCAATAATAAAATGATATAACACATTAGACTTTGTCAAAATAACTATAAAAATGTAGTCCATTCATTGTTGTCAGAAAAGGTGGAGTGCATACTGTAGGATCCAGATCATGACCCTGCAATATGATACACAAAAATCTTTATCAGAGCAGGCGTTTGTCTGCCTCTAATTAGTCAAAGCAAAGGAGGTGACACACTCAGGTGTAGACCCGCGCTCGTTAAATTAGGTTCTTTTCGGAGCCTGGATTTGCACATATCTTAGTGTATTGCACTTTCACAAGAAGAAATCCAGCTCTGAAAAAAGCCTAATGCTGTGAGCAGCCGCCTTTTTCCGCGTTTGGCAGCTAACACAACTGCTGAATGCACGTCTACTCAGGTGGCTTTTAAAAGGGTATGTCCCTGCACTGTAAAAAAATTAAGTAGTTTGCAGGAAAGCCTTAAAGAGTTTGAAATGTTCTTAGACAGGTTATATATGCAGATGTTTTGAAACGTGGTGATTACTTGTTGATGTAATATAAGGATAAAGATATAGACAACCAGATTAAAGGGACATAAAAAATAAAATATGGAAGGGGATACACTTTTCAAAAATTGGGTAGGTAAAAAAAAAAGTACTTTTATTTGCAGTATAATGACATTTTGATTTAAACATAAGCAACGTGCATAGTGGATATTCATCAAACATCCCTAAAATTAAAATTGTTTAGTATTTAAAGGTTTCTTACTGGGTTGCATAGACCTTTATTATAATTATTGCAGTAAATTGTTTTGTTACATAAAATAAGCAATGCATTATATTGACTTACATGCAATGCTGAGGGAAGCCACACTGGTTAGTCCTAATAGTTACATTGTCACAAGGGCACTCTTTTTGTGATGGCACATCAGCATTTGTGTCTATATAAATAAAGAGAGGGCATTACCTGCTAATTGGCTTACTACATAATATGCAGATTCACACAGGGGGATACAGATGCTGTATGCTGTATGCACAGTAAAACAAAACTGCTTCTAATAAAAAGTTTAATGACAGATGTGAATTCCATGTTTAAAGGAATAAGAAAGTCAAAATTAAACTTGCATGACTTAAATAGAATATGTTATTTTAGGGCACTTTTAAATTCACTTTTATTTTCAAATGTGCTTCGTTCTCTTGGTATCCCTTGTTGAAAAAGAATATGCACATATCCTACACTATAATGGCCCTTTAAGCACACAAGCTATTCTACAGCGGAAATGGGCATTTTAACTAATGTAGTTTTGTATTGCCTGAAATGTATCAGCAATTTAGCATGTGCAGGAAGTTCACATTTGATACTGCTATATTGCTTTCAATTATTTCAAATAAAATAATAAAAAAAAGTAATATACAACTTATTTATATAAATTATAGAAATTTCTGGAGTGTAAATTGTGTTAAAATATAGCAGTATTTAGAAATGTACTTTACGTTTCAATTCTATTCAAACTGTTGCTGGTTAGGGTTAATCACATAAATGCAATGGTATCAATAGTAAATCCTATAAAAGTCATAACTGGAGGTGTTGTTAGAGGAACCACTAAACTACTCGGTTACATATTGCATTACTTGATGAAAGCTCAGTAACTTATCTGATGGCTGAGATCACAGTCCCAAACTTCCAGGGACATTTTAATACCAATAAAAAACTAACTGCCCTAAACAGTAAATTTAAATATTAGTTTTGTCCTTAATTTTCAAATGTGAAGATTTTACTGTGGGGGTTTCTCCCCAAAATATATTGATTTGTGTCTTGTACAGTTGTGTTGTCTACTTTAAATAAGTAAGAAATATTCATATAAATGACAGCAATTAATATAAAATTCATACAAATCATATTTAAACATATTTTAACTTCTCTAGGAATTAGCTGCTGGCTGAGACGCAAATCCATCAGCGCTATTGGTGGAAAGAAACACGCCCAGACAAGATAGAAAATAAAAAAAATCTTTGGAACAGGGACATTGCATTCATAATAAATAAATACATACACAAATTATGTGTATATGTGTATATATGTATATATATATATATATATATATATATATATATATATATATATAAATATATATATATATATATATATATATATATATATATATATATATATATATACTGTATATATTTATACACACCCACCCACATATATAGGAAAAAGTCACATTTCTAAGTCATCCGAAACCACTGGAAAGCCCTGCACATACATATACAGTATACTGTATATATATATATATATATATATATATATATATATATATATACACACACACATATATATATATATATATATATATATACACATATTGTGGCTTATGTAAGATAAGAAGGGCCCTGAACTGGCTGATTTGAGGTCTGGGGACAATACAAAAAGAGGGGAAAAGAGGCTATGGAGGCCGAATTATCAAATGCCTGTCGGACCTGATCCGACAGTGCGGATCAGGTCCAACAAACATCGCTGAATGCGGAGAGCTGCTTCATAACTGCTGTTTCTGGCGAGTCTGAAGACTCGCCAGAAACACGGGCCCTCAAGCTCCATTCAGAGCTTGATAAATGGGCCTCTATATGCAAAAAGAGAAGGCTGATTGGTCATTATTACCATCTAAGTAGCATTTTGGAGCTGTATACATAAAAATAAGGTAGCATAAGAGATTTTGAGGGCTTTTCAGAGATTTTTGCTTTCAGATAGCCTAGTCAGTTGCAAAGTAGGATAATTTGCTTCAAACATTAATTTAAAGGGACATGAAACCCAAAATGTTTCTTTCATTATTCAGATAGAGAATACAATTTAAAAAAAACTTTCCAATTTACTTAAATGATCTAATTTTATTCATTCTTTAAATATCCCTTGTTGAAGAAATAGCAATGGACATTGTGGGTAGGGATCAGTGACGGCTAGTAGCTAAGGACTTAAAATAAAATGTTGAGCCCTGATATATATCTATCTCAAAATAACAAGAGTATTGCATTGAGCAAATGATACCTTTTTATTGGACTAACTATACATTTATAAGATGACAAGCTTTCACAATGTATTGCTTCAGATTTGAAAAAGGAAGACACTCTTCCAAAAGCTCATCTTATAAATGTATTGTTAGTCCAATAAAAAAGTATCATTTGCTCAATGCAATACTCTTTTTATTTTTATATCATTGCTCATGTCCTTTGGATATTTTCGAAGCCGGATAAGATTCTTCGATTTGCAGAGATCTTAGTGTGGGGATATTTTACAGGAATCAATCTGGCTATGAAAATATCTAAAGGGCATGAGCCACCGCTTACTTCCGCATCCGAATCCTCACAAAAAAAATACAAATAAATGATATATATGTGTGTGTGTGAGTATATATGTATTTATTTATTTATATATTTGGACCAGAGACATTGCATTCATAATAAATACACACATTATTGATATGTATGATTTCCCTTTTTTTAAATTAATTTAATCTAATAATATATTTAAATTCTATTTCATTTTTATTTATTTATCTAAATAAAACTAAATTTATGTTTTCATGTCTCTGGATGACTCACTCAGTAGAATCTAATTTCCCTTTATATACCAGGGGGCAGGTTTTTGTTAGACTAGCAGTTCTACATAAACACACAGTTTATATTAGTTTATTATATATTAGTTTAACAAAATCTAAGTAGGGCTTAAAGGGACATTAAACCCAAACATTTTCTTTCACGATTCAGATAGAAAATACAATTTTAAACAACAATCCAATGTACTTGTATTATTTAATTTGCTTCATTATTTAGATATCTTTTGTTAAAGAAATAGCAATGCACATGAGTGAGCCAATCACATGAGCATCTATGTGCAGCTACCAATCAGAAGCTACTGAGCCTATCTATATATGCTTTTCATGAAAGAATATCAAGAGAAGGAAGCAAATTAGATAATAGAAGTAAATTAGAAAGTTATTTAAAATGGTATTCTCCATCTGAATCATGAAATCATTTTTTGGGGTTTAATGTCCCTTTAAAGGGGCACTGAACCTAAATTTTAAGCAACTTTCTTATTTACTCCTATTATCAATTTTTCTTCGTTCTCTTGCTATCTTTTTTTTAAAAAGAAGGCATCTAAGCTAAGGAGACTGCCAATTTTTGGTTTAGTGCCTGGACAGCACTTGTTTATTGGTAGGTTAATTTATCCACCAATCAGCAAGAACAACCCAAGTTGTTCACCAAAATGGGCCGGCATCTAAACTTACATTCTTGCATTTCAAATAAAGATACAAAGAGAATGAAGAAAATTTGATAATAGGAGTAAATTAGAAAGTTGCTTCAAATTGCATGCTCTGTCTGAATCACGAAAGAAAAAAATTGGGTTCCGTGTCCCTATAAATAAGTATTTTTAAAGAGTCATTTACACTCACAAATATTTTCTTAATTGATATAAATGATCAGATGCCCAAATTGTTTTATGGAAAAAATTTCCTGTAAAATAAGAGGACTCCTAGAGAACATTGCATAGTGTATTTTAAAGTTCTGATTAAAAAAATATTTACAGTGTTATATCTGGTATCTGATAGTTTCTATTTCTGTAAAAATTCTGCATCGTTAAATTCTTTCTGATAGCAATTAGACGTGTCCTGTGTGCAGCATTCCCCTGTACAGTGTAGAATTACATACTGGAACACAAATATGCACAGTTTTATAAATAAAGTTTCTTTATTTAGAATATTATTGAAACCATCCTTAGCATCCACACCATATAAATATATAAAGTTATCATTTAGCACAACAAACCAAGCCATATTATTAAATATCTGTTCATCCTTGCTTTGCTTGTTAACTCTTATTTACAACCATATAAAAAAACATCTTACAAAAGTGGTCCACATATTTTCTTGTATTACCCAAAGAAAGTAACAGATATTTCATAACCTTGTAATTTTGTACCATTTGTGTGTTAAAATAATTACACATTTACCATGTAAATTATAACTGAGATGGAAATATATTTCAGGTAGTTTTTCCCATATTGTTAACAATGAAAATAAAATTTGGAAAAAAACATTTGTTTGGAAATTAAATTAATAAATAAATGTTTGACAAAGGTTAATAAAAGTTCAGTATTGGGAATTCTTAATGAAGTTTGAACATTGGAAACTGTCAGTCTATAAAGTCTTTGGTTATTCAGAATGTAACAGCTTTGTGGAAGCAGTTATAATACTTGGTATATGGTACTGCTGCTGTCCTGGGGGAGTTGTGTGCATGTGATTGGGGAAGAGATAGTAATGTTACTGTCACTCAATGTCTCCCCCTGGAGGGGAGAACAGGGACTGCCTTCAGATCCACTTTCCACTGCAGGAAGAGAAGGGCAGTTTGGGGTTTCAGTGGAAATCCTCTCTACAATGCTTGACAGACAGTCTAAGCTAGAGATGACTGAGTTTTTCCCAGGCCTTGTATCTAAAGAAAAAAAAACAACAACAACACTGTAAGTACTTTTTTTTTTTTTATTTCCTTACATCACTCTGAAAAGTTAACATGGACATGGATAAGGACATGAAACCCAAAAAAAAATCTGTCATGATTCAGATAGAGAATACAATATTAAACAACTTTCCAATTTACTTCTATTATTTAATTTGCTTCCTTCTCTTGTTATCCTTTACTGAAAGCTTTATCTAGGAAAGCTCAGGAGCAGCAGAGAACCTAGGTTCTAGCTGTTGATTGGTAGCTGCATATATATATCGATTGTGATTGGCTTACCCATGAGTTCAGTTAGAAACCATTAGTGCATTGCTGCTACTTCAACAAATGATACCAAGAGAATGAAACAAATTAGATAATAGAAGTAAATTAGAAAGTTGTTTAAAATTATATTCTCTATCTGAATCATAAAAGAAAAAATGTGGGTTTCATGTCCCTTTAAATAATAAAAAAAGGAATTTTAGGTTCTGTAATCTAACTAGTTTTAGGTGATTGTTTACACATTTATTCCAAATTATGTAACAAAAATAAAACAATCAAAGTTAGATTCTTTACTGATGGTGATTGGAAAATACCTAGGTTTACAAACTCTTGATTGGCTTATTGTTGTTATTCTATTTATTGTGGCAGAGTAGATTTATGGATTCAACTTTGACAATGCATTTAAAATCATGGCCTGTTAATAATATAAATATATAAAAGGGGTTGCCCTTTAAGAGGAAAACGAGAATTTTAATCTAAAATAAATAAAATATAGTAACCTCTTAAAACTAAACCATTTATGAGATAGAGGCACAAGCAATGCTTACCATTTGGTGTCTCACTGTAATAACTGCTGTCATAGCTGTTTCTCCTCCTGGAAGTGCATTTAGGTCCTGGGTAATCCATCTGCAAACAGGCAAGTAACACTATCAGTAAGAGGTTTAACAAACTGCTATTAAACTCACAAACTGCTATAAAAGGCTCAGTGGGGTTTCTGTATGTGTCACTTCCATCTTTTAATTAAATATAATTTTCAATTTTTATAATATATTTTGCATATTGTTTTAAATGCTAGTGATGATTTCTCATTTTATTGTTGCCTTATTCAATTGGAAATAAGAGGAAATAGTATAATATATATATATATATCAGACAGAAGACAGCACTCATTGGGCTTAAATAATGCAATAATAGCCTTTAATTAGTGACATTTTGGGGAACGCTCCGCTCCCCTTCTTCAGGGTCTAACTCGGCTTTTATATACTATATATATATATATATATATATATATATATATATATATATATATATATATATACATACACACACACAAATTTGAGAGACCAAAAGTTTACATACTAATTAAAGATCCTCAGAATTCTGTGTATAGGTTGCGATAAGATATAAAATCGCTAGAAATCTATGGTTTATAAATAAAAAAATGCTATAAAATAAAAATTGAAAACTGACTCTTTGAATATATTTTATACAAATTAACAAAAATTTTGTGAAGTTTTATTTGCCAAAGGATCCAAAAAAAAAGTCAAAAATAAAAATAAATTGCTCAGTATCCTAGATTTTTAAATTTAATTTACTAAATTTGAAAGAGAGAAAAACAATAACCTTTAGAAATGTATTAAATAGCAGAAATTTGCATTAACTAGTTTCATCTGCTTATTTTGATAGACCATGTCAGTAACCTTTTATAAGTTTATTTTATTTAAATATTCAGTAGTGGCTCAGTAATTATGCAAAATGTCAGGATCTAAACATACATTGATCATAAAATTGTTAAGCTCCACTGTGTGATTTATTTTAACAAGCCTGGATGTCTGGTTCCCAAAGTTTTGCACTGCCTAGTAATTTGAGTAAGGCTGAATGGGGAGTTATTTTTACATTCTTAATGCATGGTGTGAATGAAGGGACCAGGGTGTTTTAGTGGGATATACACTATTTGAGTGTGTGTGTGTGTGTGTATATAGGTTAGTTATATGATTTCAAAACATACTTTATATACAATGTAGATAGATAGATACACATATAGATAAATAGATAGATGATAGGTAGATAGATACACATATAGATAGATAGATAGATAGATAGATAGGTAAAATACTGAAGTGACAACTTTTTAAGGAGAGTTAGTGACATAATAGTTTACTAAGCTTAACAGAAATCTCTTCATGTCTCAGTAAATGTTTTTGTGGAATTCAGCAGAGAGGGAACAATAGTACTTATCTTACATAATGTATATCATGATCTGGCTTGCCAGCTCATAGCACTAAGTGCCAGTTGTGCCACACTCACCATGCCATCTGAGCAGTTGGATCTGGGACTGGAGGCATCTGAGTCTCCACTATATTGTTCAAAGACAGGGAAGTAGATGTCATCTTGCTCTCTGAGCAGAGCCTGGAGGTTCTCAATATAGCTGATGGCATTCCTTAAGATCTCCACTTTGGGTAGCCTTTGGTTTGGGTTGGTGGAAGTGCATCTCTTCAGGGTCTCAAATGCCTCATTAACTTTGTTGAGCCTTCTCCTCTCTCGCATAGTGGCAGCCTTCCTGCGGTCAGCATTGGTGGTCTTCCTTTTGCAGGCTTTACATGCCCATAAGAGGCACCTGCCAGCCTGGTGATGCCCACTGGGTGCTCTGACATGCCCATCTTCATTAAGATGGTGATGTTCATCAGGCTTCATTAAACTCACATGAACCAGCCTGGGGTCTAAATCTTCAAAAAAGTGCATGTCAGAAGTATTAAAGCATGGGTCATCATAAAAGTCATCAGCTGCAGAGAATGAGCAGAGGGAACTCTCTGTAATTTCCATGTCTCGGAGTGGATGTGACAGCAAGTCCATGGGACCAGGAAAAAAATATATAAAAATAGGTCCAAATAAAAAGAAAAAGGGATCTATCAAATACTATTTTTAAATTTGGTCTACAGACCAACATACAGATACTAATGACAGGATAATGTAAAATAAAATCCAAAATAATCACACCCTTGCTTCCCACTATAGAGGGGAATGCTGTTGTATACAGTAGATATAATGAGATGTGAGTCTAGTAGCTGTAGGGCACCTGATGATTGTCAAAAGAAGCACTATTTATCTAAAAAGATAGAAGAGGGAGGGGGGCCCCCAGCCTTGTCCCGTTACTTCTACTGACCAACCAAAAGTTAGAGCCAAGTAGTGGGCGTTGTCTCCCTGTGGGACAGAGCTCCTGCTGATTAGCTGAGGCATTAAACCCTCAGTGTAAAGTTCCACAAGTGAACAAACGTGTCAGTTTCATGCACCCATTGTGAAGTGAAGAAATGGCAGTCTGAGACATTTGCTGTTTATTCGTTGCTTATTCCAACATTTTCTCTTTAGAGAAAAATAAAAAATCAGCACTTTCCAGGAAATGTATTTTTTTAATATTTTGTTGTATTTTGCACAGCCCTTTTGGTTAACATTTTTTTATATGAGCGGCAGAATTATCTTTACGAAGAAGAAAAATTATTAAAACCGGAGTAACTCTCAACAGCCAGAAAATTATTTAGCAACGGTTTATATTTCTTGTTCCTTTAACAAAAAGTATATGGTCATTTCATGCTCCGTACATCTTGTAATGTCATCAGTAATATCACATGTCAAACTCACTCTCTTTATTTTTGCTCAGTTCCCAAGCAGAATATTTACAATTATTTAAATACAAGTTGCTCATCTTGATCTGTATTCGGTATATATCTCCCTGGATTTTAAATACATATCAAAATAATATATGATTTATTATATATTTTATTTTTTAAATGTATACTCATATTTTTGTGTAACTGAAACAAATATATTTATCAAACAATAATTTTAAATTATATCTATATTTATACATAAACCAGTACAAAATATTTTGCTTGGTTTATTTGTAGCAAACTATGATTTCTTAGTTTACCCTACATTTTTAGTCAATCTCTTACAAGTGTCCTGTTTAGTTAAATTGATTTCCATAACCTCAACAACTACATTTAAATAAAAATGAAAAAACTTTCAAACAGCTTAACATTAATAAATAAGATAAGTAGGTATCTATGTATTATTTTATTGCTTATTAACAGTAAATAGTGAACACATTTTTTAATTGAATTATATATGTTATATCTACTATTTAAAAAAGCAAATGTGTGTATATATAAATATATATATATATATACTGTATATATATTTATATTTTTTATTTTTTTTTTATTATTTTTTTATATGACAAATTTGTCTATAAAGCATAAGAAAGTTAGGACACTGCACATTTTTTTGTGATTATAAAAAAGGTATACAGCAATAAAAATATTTTAATTGGATTGTTTTGCAAATGCAATTTTAATTAATTATTTGTAGTTTTTATATAAAACAAAAATCTTCAAAATGTGTTAATGTTTTGAGATTATTTTTATATCATTTCTTATTCATAAATATAGGTTTCTAGTTATTCAATATCTGATATTTTAATGTAAAATGAAAAAAAATAATTACAAAATAGTAAATACATGACAAATAAATACATCTTAGCGAGAGAGAAGTGCAACAAAATACACACAAAATGTATGTGTGAAGTAAATAAAGAAATATAATATGAACTAAAGAAAAGAGTGTAGTGCTAAAGTTTAGAGGAGCAAAAAAAATATAAAAAGGGCATTATGCTAATGTGTAAAATAGAGTAAAAAAAAGAAAAATATGAAAGAGCGATGTCAATGTAAAACGTTGAGGAGAAATTTTATATATATATATATATATATATATATATACATTATATATATATACATACATACACATTATATATACATTTTATATATATATATATATATATATATATATATATATATATATATATATATATATATCAATAATGAGTGACAGATGCTTAATATCAGAATGTGAGGACAGTGGAAGAAGTTAAGTATGAAAAAAATAATAATATTGTGAACAGTGTGATGTTAATGAGTGATACAGCAGAGTAAGTAAAGGTGTCAGCTATATGTGCTGAATAGGAAAAAAGTAAAACAAAACAGGCAAAAAAAGAAACATGTGAGAATGTGTGTGTGATGTTTCTGTACAATGAAGAGGAGTAGGAAGAGATAAAGTATAAGGGCTGGTGTTTGTTGAATAGCAGAATACAAGGGCAATGAATAGCAATGTGCAGAGGGGTATGATGCCAGTATATGTCTGGCAGATGTCCTCTAAGTGCCACAATGAATGTTAAATACATTTAAATAAAAAACAATAAAAAAAGAAAATGTGAGAAAATATGAGATACCAACATGGAAAGTAGAATAGCGAGAAAAAAATGTAAGTAATGACTTTGTTTAGAAACCATAAACGGACAGTGTACACCAGAATTTTTATTGTTTTAAAAGATAGATAATATATGTATTACCCATTCCCTAATTTTGCATAACCAACACTGTTATATTAATATACTTTTTACCTCTGTGATTAACTTGTATCTAAGCCTCTGCAAACTGCCCCTTTATTACAGTTCTTTTGACAGACTTGCATTTTAGCCAATCAGTGCTGACTCCTAGGTAACTCCACGTGCATGAGCACAGTGTTATCTATAGGACACACATGGATTTACACCCTCTAGTGGTAAAAAATTGTCAAAATCCTTTCAGATAAGAGGTGGCCTTTCTGGTCTAAGAAATTTGCATATAAACCTCCTAGGTTTAGCTTTCAACTAAGAATACCATGAGAACAAATCAAAATTGGTGATAAAAGTAAATTTGAAAGTTGTTTAAAATGACATGCCCTATCTGAAACATGAAAGTTTATTTTGGACTAGATTATCCCTTTAAGTGGCTAATTCTCATGATCACCATGAGATGTTCCAGCTTGTAATGTGATAATGCAATGAGGTTCCCTCTTATTGGGTAAAAGCAGCTGATGTCCTCTTTGTACATTGTATGGGGCACTATCAGTGTGTATATCCAGTTGCACACAAACTACACATTTTCCCAAAAGGGTCAACACTGGTGAGATTTGCACATGGTGGAGCTCAGCTAGAAGGATTCAGTATCCATAACTGAAAAGATCACAATGTCCTGTATTGTCATTGCTCCCTAGCCCACTAAGATTATCAGTGAACCACAGGTAAGACATTCACCAGATACCTTTTACTCTGACTGGATGACAGAAAACCCATCAGCATGGTGAAAAATCACGCAAAATCTTTTTATTTTTTGTGTGTGTAATGTAGGTGTCTCTCCTTAACACCCAAAACCTGCTTAGAAAGAGAAAGACAGCTCTCATGCAACTTATTAGACTTATTAGATAATCTCATTAGAACGGAGAACCTTAGATCCTTGGGCCCTAAGTTTGTTTAAACCAAGCTGTGTACTACTGAGGAATCTGTTTTATATGCTTATTTAATTGAAAGTTAAACAGAACGGATGAATCCAGCCAGGGCCACATAACATAAACACTTCTTCATACTCCCAGGATGTACACTGCACCCTCATACACTCACCCCTGACACTGCGGGTCCCAAACCCAGCTTGGTATTTATAATATTGACTGTTACCAAGGGACAATCTCATGACTTTTCCTGACTGCACATACAAGATGTTGCGGAATTGTAGATATTGATTATAAAACAATTATAAGCTTATAAATGTTAACCAAGGCTCAATTACCTAAAAGTCTATGGGCTTGCTAGATTCTTTAAGAAATCTTGTAGGTATTATGAAGCCCCTGTTGAGTATCTCTAAAAGCTTTTTATATTCTGAGAACAGCGTTCCCTGCACATAGGTTTGGTAAAGAAGATGAGATCACTAAGCCACAAAAATCATAATTTAAAATCACATGAAATGAATAAATTACATTTGAAATAAAAAGACACTACAAAGTTGTATTGTTCAATCACTTAAAATTGTAAGGAAAAAAAAAATAATGGAAAAATTGCAATTCATAAAAATTTGTATTGAAAAGACATCGGATAGAACACTTATGCACAGTATAGAAATGTATAATAAAAGTATACTGTAAATGCAAAGCACACTGTGAAATGTATAAGTATGAAAGTCAATGCATATTTTTTTCCTATTGTAAAATTAATTTTGCCACCTCTGCTAGTGGCTGAACCAGGGGTTCCATTGGTGTAGCTGAAATCTCTCTGTCATGTCTGGAGTATTCTTCTAAATATTTCCTTCTGCCGTTCTCGCTTTTTTATGTCACAAACTGAAAGGTAGAGAGATTGTGTAACAATATACAAAACACTTAATAGAAAGACACATGTATACACATGTAGCTTTTAGTGAGGTATCATATGCAGACAACACGTCATCTGATTTGTATTGGCTGCAGAATTTCATTTTTAAAGTGCGCCTCTTGCTTCCTGATAACTTCGCTCTCACCTGTTAGGTTTCCCTTTCTAGCAAGATCCTTTACTTTCTATAGGAGACATCTTGTAATGTTTTTTTACTCCCTGAGGGCAGTACGTGTGAGGGTCAGTTTTGTTTTTCATAGTGCATATGGTGAATATTAGATACATCGAAACCTTAATTAGCTATCTATATCTCGACTGTATATATTTGTACAAGACATATTATGTGTTGGAGAAGAAATTTCATAATAAAAATGCTACTGTAGTTCTTTAATGCACTGTAAATATTTCTTATTTTTCTTTTTTTTTTTTCTCCAATTCCCATACTATAAAAACAGCTATAACACAAGCACACACACATTCATAAGACAAAAATGGTTGAAGTTTTATTCTGAACACTATTGACCAATGAGGTGTTATTATTATGATCAGTTATTTGTAGAGTACCAACAAATACTGCAGTGCTAAGTTAGCGGTGGGCATGGATATTCACACAGTGATCACTTGTGTTAATAAACAGAAGCCCCCCCTTTAAGGCTCACAGAGACGTCCTTATTAACAGTGTCACCTCCCTGCAGAACGCCTTATTTGAGGCAACCCAAAGCCTGATGGATTCCTGTCAGACAGATCTAATCGCTTTCCCCAGTGACAAATAATATCTGAGGACTGAGGAATAAGGAATAATTCAGTCTGTGGAGCTTGTGTGGGTATTTAAAGAACTGTCCAGTAGATGGCGATATACACATATACTAGAATAGCTAAAGACTCAATAGCAGGTGGCTCTTCATTTTACTTTATCTGATGTTTGCCTTAAACAACCCACAACTTGGATACGAAGTGCAACTAAATCAAGAAGTATCTTTTCAGGGGTGGCTGAGTTAACTCATTAAATTAAAAAGAAGTTGTAGACATAAGGGCTCTTGAATGAAGACAAATGTCAAGTTATTTACCCCTAATGACTAAATAACACTGACCCACTGGAAGTAATTTAGCTCAGTTATCTAAAATTTGCCATATAAAATGTGAAAATCTCTACCAGCACTCACAGGCACTGTCCATAGGGAATTATCTAAAAAAGGGTCTGTCCCTGCGAGCTGCGAGGTAGCTCCCATAGACAGTAAAAAAGAGTTTGCTGGAAAGTGAAACAGCTTGGGGAGAGCTGTTAGCAAGGGGCATAGTTTAACAATAAATGACTTCATTCAAAACAACCAACATTACTCTGTTTTAGTGTCTTATAATCATCTGTTTCCCTATGCATGCATTTTATTAGGGTAATAAGTGTCCTGTAAGATAAAACAGGGAGATCTGCAGGGGGAAATCTTTAGAGAAAAGGCAAAACCTGGCACAAAATGTTCAGCTACGCCCATGGTACACTAGCAGATGCAGGCAGACTTATTTTACAATAAGGAAACCAATATGCTTTGAGTTTTGTGTTACACGTACGACACATATTTTTCATGTGCAGTTTAATTACTATTTCTACTGTGTGAAATAGATATGTTTCCAATGTAAATATGAATTTTTATTTTTCCATAAATTACAATTGTTGCAGAACAATTTCATTACTAGACTTGTGCAGCAGCGAAAAAATAGCTTGCGGAATATTCGTCTGCTGCACTATTGGTATTTGTTTTGTTTAAAATGAAACTAATACTGAATATTCAGGGGAACATTTACATTAGTTTTCATTAAACTAATGTAAATATTCCTTTGTTACAAGTGAAGTCAGTAACATCAGGGGGAGGAGGGAAAGGGACAGTTTACTCAAAATTGTTCTCCCCTTTAATTTGTTCCCAATGATCCACTTTACCTCCTGGAGTGTATTCAACTGTTTACAAGTATTTCCTTTATCCTTATATTGACATTTAAAATAGTTGATTTAGCCTGTGGTATCCTCACCTATTCTGAAAGTTTCTGGCCTTAGGTCCAAACTAAAGATTAGCTGAGTAAACACAGCCAGCAGAATAAATTACACTCCCAGTGGGGTATAGAAGAGATAAGGTAATAAAATGTTAATTTTCCATTGTTCTCTCCAAGTATTGCTCTTTGGTTACAGACAGATATAAGATAAATAATCACAATATATCTACACAATGTGATAAAGTAATGAGATCTGATTATACCTACAGATATAAGATAATCACAATATAGCTACACAATGTGATAATGTAATGAGATCTGATTATACCTAGAGATATAAGATAAAGACACATGTATATGTAAACAATGTGATAAAATAATGAGCTCTGATTATATCTTCAAGCTCATAAGGTTGTGGCTTCAAAACACAAAACCAGCTAATTCATATACATAAATAAACCTTAGGATAGTAAAGGCAGATAATAAAAATAAATAATTAGTTAGTATAAGAATACTTCAAATACCTTGCGCTGTCTTTTTTTGTTTGTTTTGCTGCTATTGTCGCTGAAAGTTTAGATCTTTTCCAAACTCACCGTGAGGCTAATTTTCATTAGCCAATCACAGTGGACAACCTAGAGGCTCCTGTACCGCATGGTCCTTTGATCTTGCACGTACTCACGCATGCGCACTGGTTACAAATGTCTACTAAGTGAGCATGCGCATATTGGACACCTCTCAAACATCCTTGACTAAGGGCAGATGATTGAAAGCTCTCTGGGCTGGTGAGATTAATAAAGAATGTTCGCCAGTCCTTCTATTTCCCTGGTGGAATGATCTAAAGCCACTTTTTACCCTGAAAACAGGGGGTCTCGCTAAGGGGCATATACTGCATTTTTAACAAAATTTGTATTTTAAACATCATACAAAACAAATATTTGATCCATTCACACAAAAATAAGCAGGGAAAATTTATATTGTTAAGGTGCATCAAAAATCGTATGTTAACAAAAAAAAGTAAAATTTGTATGTAATTTACACAGGAATAAATAAAATTAAATATGCACAGCGTAAATTGTAATTGTAGTACACTGGATGTGTAAATACAAAATGCAAAGCGTAATTGTTGTTTTTTCTTAAAATGGGCTGAACATGAGCGTTCCATGGGTGTATATGAAAATGTCTCACTAATCCCAGAGCAATTCTATAAAGATTTTTGCACTGCAGATCTCACAGTTTTTTCTCGCCAACTAAAAGGTGCGAGCTTTTCTCAAAACAATATGAACACTTATAACCCCAAAAGAAAAACAAATGCATACTAAAATATAGGCGAATATAAGATGCTCTATGCAGAATGCAGCATTATGTGAGTTATATTGGCTGCAGGATTTTAATTTCTTCTATAAGATACGACGAGTCCACGGATTCATCTTTTACTTGTGGGATATTATCCTCCTGCTAACAGGAAGTGGCAAAGCACCACAGCAGATCTGTCTATATAGTTCCTCCCTTGACTCCACCCCCCAGTCATTCTCTTTGCCTACTCTAAATAATAGGAAGGGTAAAGTGAAAGAGGGTAGTTGAGGATCTAACTGCACTATCTAAACAACAAGGTACCAGTTATTCCAACTTAACAAGAAAATAAAGAGAAGCTATAACTAGCTTACAGAATAATGATTCCATCATTATTAGACAATCCGACAAGGGAGGAAGCGTGGTTGTCTTAGACAAAGAGATGTATGTGTGTGAGGCACTTAGGCAATTACAGGATCCTGAAGCCTATACTGCCTTAAGGACAGATCCAACTGCATAATTTAATCTTAAGGACAGATCCAACCACACAATATCGGGCATTACTTAAGGACCTTCTGGATGATGGTCTGGAGATGGGCATTATTGACAGGAAAACATACAATTGCCTTTTGGTTGATAATCCGGTAATGCCCATCTTCCACCATCTCCCGAAGGTCCACAAAAGCCTTACGGAGATTAAAGGTAGACCTATAGTGGCAGGAATAGGCTCACTATTGGAGCCACTATCCAAATGGGTTGATCAGTTTCTGCAGCCGTTGGTACACAACTTGCCCAGTTACTTAAGAGACACCACACATACCCTATCTAAGCTGGAAGGAATTGTGTGGAAAGAGGAATACAGTTGGATGACCATTGATGTGGTCTCCCTGTATTCCTTGATACCCCACGAATTTGGTATTGAGGCCATAAAATTCTTTCTGGACAGATACACGGGGTATTCGGATGAGCATAAAAGCTATGTTCTAAGAGCAATAGACTTTTTGCTTAAACACAATTTTTTCAAATTTTTGGATGTATGCTATCTCCAGAGGCGTGGAACCGCGATGGGGGCTAAATTTGCCCCCTCCTACGCCAACCTCTTTATGGGGTGGTGGGAGCGGTTCCACGTCTATGGAGATAGCAACATCTTTTCTTCCAAATTGGTCAGGTACATGAGGTTTATAGATGACCTGCTGATTGTTTGGTCATCAGGGTTACCAGAAGCCCAAGAGTTTGTTAACTATTTAAATACCAACCAAGTGGGTTTACAATTCACATTTGAATGGAACAAGTCTACCATTCATTACTTGGATGTTAGCCTCACCTCAGATCATTTGGGGGGTAGGATTAATTCAACTTTGTACAGGAAACCTATATCTGGCAATTGTCTTCTACATGCCCAGAGTAATCTTCTACATGCCCAGAGTAATCACCCTGGGCATGTTTTTAAGGGAATTGTTAAAGGTCCGTTTTTACGCGTGAAACGCAACTGCTCCTTAGACAAG
Source organism: Bombina bombina (assembly GCF_027579735.1). Classification (NCBI taxonomy): domain Eukaryota; kingdom Metazoa; phylum Chordata; class Amphibia; order Anura; family Bombinatoridae; genus Bombina; species Bombina bombina. The sequence goes on along the minus strand of NC_069505.1, from coordinate 233,937,667 downwards.
GATTATCAAAAAGAGAGCAAACTTTTGACAAATCGTTTATAGGCCAGGGATTACCCTAGAAGGGCGATCAATAGAGCCAGGAAAGAAGTGCAGTCAGTGGAGAGAGAACAACTACTTTTTCCAAAGAGGGACAAAGAAAATAACATATCAGGTGAACACAAGAATAAACAGAAGCCATTATTCATTACATCATACTCCAATCAGTACTACAAGGTTTGTGACATAATCAGGAGGAATCTTCCCATTTTAAGGGGAGACTCCAAACTGAGTAGTTCCATTAAAGATGGCTGTCAATTTGTTTACAAGTGGAATTTGACACTGGGAAACATTTTATCTCCCAGTATGCTGAAAACAAACAAACCACAGAGCTCTTGGCTGCATTTTAAAGGCACCTTTAGGTGCGGCAAAAGAACTTTCAAATCTTGTGATCACATACACGTTTCCACTACTTTCATCTCTGCTACTTCGTCGGAGGTGTTTGAGACTAGAGGATGTGTAAAGTGTTCAAGTAAATTTGTAGTCTATTTGGTCGAGTGTACCTTGTGCTGCCGGCAATATGTTGGTAGAACCACAAGGGAGGTGGGCACTCGGATCAAAAAACATCTTGTGCATATCAGTCATGATAGAGCAGTTTCAGCCCTCTCAAGGCATTTCTTGGAAGTTCACAGGGGCAATGTTGGATCCTTCAGGTGGCAGGCTATTGAACAAGTTATGAGACCCCCTCGTGGAGGTGATAAATTCCAGATATTATCAAGACAAGAAATATACTGGATCCATAAACTTGGTAGCCTGCTACCTGTCGGGTTCAACTCGGAGTTTGACATCATCAACTATTGGCACCGCTGAAATAGTATAGGTTTACTGTAGTATGATAGGAATCTACTGCTGTTTATTTTCTACATTATCGATACACACTCTAATCTGTGTCACTTGATACTACTTACTGTTGTTATATCATTCTATTATCTTTATGCATAGAGGCAGTACTATGTAGCTGATATATTGTCTATTTACCAATAATAATCAACTATTGTGGTTGGAAGTACTGCAGTATGCTCAGTCATTATTAAATTTAATTGCTAATCTTATATTTGTTTCATAGGTACAGTTTTCTGGTAGTGTATCACATGTTAGTATTGAGCTGATTGGTCTAGGGGTCTCAACAAATCTGATTTTCCACTATTCATATGTATTATGTACTTATAATCTTTCTTTTTTTGTATATACAGATATCTGCCCAGCGCTTTCTCCTTTTTATTATGTTGTTAGCGCCTTATGTGGCTTATACTATTTATAAATATATGATACATGCTATATAATATAGATTACATAAGTATAGAATTATGCTTGTAGCATACTGCGGTACGCATATACAAAATTTTCCTAAATCTATTAGTGTATAGCCTTTTGAACAATGTATGCAGTATACTATTTATAAATATATGATACATGCTATATAATATAGATTACATAAGTATAGAATTATGCTTGCAGCATACTGCGGTACGCATATACTAAATTTTCCATAATTTTCCTAAATCTATTAGTGTATAGCCTTTGAACAATGTATGCAGTATACTGCTGCTGCACATATGTGTACCCCCCGATATTATTGGTAGTTGGTTATCATGTCACAGCTAATTTGTTTAGTAATCACCATTATATCCTTTGTTATAACATACTTCTTATGAGACAACTTTTGATATGGTGGGTCTATGAACATGGTTTTGATTATATTTATAAGTATACTTCTGTTTTTTCATTATGTTTATGTTTTGTTTTATTTATTTTTTGATTGGTCTCACTTGTACATATGTGAATGCAACTATAATAACTATCAGATTAAGGTATTAGTACACTTGTATATTACTTCAGCCAGGTAATTAAAGGGTTAAACATGGGTGTGTTGAGCTCCTCCAATGAGAGGAGGCTATTTGTTTTAAATAGTATGCACATGTTGCAAGATTTTAATTTTATGACTACGGTCTGTTGACCGAAACCGATCAAACTTTGTTTCACTTTGTTTTTACCCTTGGTGTCTAGCTGTATACCTATGGACTATTCTAATAAAGATTATTTCTTTTAATCAACCTGAGTGTCAGCCTCACGAAGTTTTGCTAAGGGATTTGGAACATTCTCCTCTTTTTTACTATTGGGCAAGAGACGTTCAGGATTCCTGGGCTTTAGAAATCGTGACCCAGGGGTATCATCTAGTATTCAAAGATTCTCCTCCAAGGGGGAGATTTCATCTTCCATCTTTTACCCATAGTATATAGGTATATTTTAGAATACCTATATACTATGGGTGTAATCTGCCTAGTTCCAAAAGCAGAACAGGGGCAGGGGTTTTACTCCAATCTGTTCTTGGTTCCCTAAAAAAGAGGGAACTTTCAGACTGATTTTAGATCTTAAAATTCTAAACAAATTTCTCAGAGTTCCATCCTTCAAGATGGAGACCATTCGGACAATTTTACCAATGATCCAGGAGGGTCAATATATGACCACCGTGGATTTGAAGGATGCTTATCTTGACATTCCTATCCACAAAGATCATCACCAATTCCTCAGGTTCGCCTTCCTGGACAAGCATTACCAGTTTGTGGCCCTTCCTTTCAGGTTGGCCACAGCTCCCAGAATTTTCACAAAGGTGCTAGGGTCCCTTCTGGCGGTTCTAAGACCGTGGGGCATAGCAGTGGCGCCCTATCTGGACGATATCTTGATTCAGGCGTCAACTTACCAGCTAGCCAAATCTCACACGGACATCGTATTGGCTTTTCTAAGATCTCACGTCAGTGGCTTAGTGTATGGAGGTAATTGGACTAATGGTAGTGGCAATGGACATAGTTCAGTTTGCTCGCTTGCATCTCAGACCACTGCAACTATGCATGCTCAGACAGTGAAATGGGGATTATGCAAATTTATCTCCTCAGATAAATCTGGTTCAAGAGACCAGAGACTCTCTTCTTTGTTGGTTGTCACAGGATCATCTGTCCCATGGAATGTGTTTCCGCAGGCCAGCATGGGTCATAGTGACGACGGATGCCAGCCTCTTGGGCTGGGGTGCAGTCTGTAATTCCCTGAAGGCGCAGGGTGTGTGGACTCAGGAGGAGGCTCACCTTCCAATAAATATTCTAGAACTGAGAGCGATATTCAACGCGCTTCAGACTGTAAGGATTCCAGTCCTGCTTTTACTTTTTGCCTCAACTCACCTTCCTCCCCTGTACTTAAGGCATCACCCCGCCCCAAACAAGTGCTTAGTTGTTGAGTATTGTTTGCTGAAACCAGTGCTCTGTTTCTAATAAGCTATATACTTATCAAAAGAAGATTTACTTCTACTACTTTATCATTTGGGATTACAAATACCAGCTGCAGTTTGGTCTCATAAAGGGACTAATAACAACTAGTCTCATTCATCCTGAAGTTTGCTATTCCAAGAAGTATTAATTTATTTCAACTCCACATCTCTACTGGAATTGCTATTTAATATCCAACAGGAGGATTCTACCTACTACCGCTACGGTATTTGTATCAATTCTAATTTACCTTGGATGCCTTAAGTAACGGCTAATTACAAATTTCATGTTTTCTCTTGAACTTATTTAAATTGACTTTGTCTCTCAGATATTACTATGTTTTGCAACGTATGTTTCATTTAATTCTATGAACTTTCTTTGATTCATTCTCATACCGGACAGTAACAGTCTTTACGTGACGTCACACAGCTTCATTCATCTCAGCGTGCCATACAGCTCCTTACAACTCAGCGTGTCTCACAGCACCTATTACACTCACTGGTCTGTGATCAGATATCCACGCTGCAAGCATTATTCTGTGTGCTGTGTCTCGCAGCAGGTCACGCCCCTGTCAGCAGCTGCAGTCTGTGTGTCTCACATCTCTCATGCTTCAGTGCTTATTACAATGAACACTATCTCTCTCATTTGGGTTTGAGCACAACTCATGTCAAAAGTTGTTATTAATACTAATAGTGTAAGCAAGGATAGAGGCGCCTATGGTGCAGGTAAATGGTGGTACAATGAGTGCTAATAGCCCACTCTAACACAATGTACTCACATTTATTGAAGGCACTCACTTGTGCCTATAGAGGCAGGCTGGATTTTAGCAGCAATCCAGCTGGCTGTAACCGGGTGGAAAGGCTGGTTCGTGGGTGTCAGAGTGCAGGAACTCTATAGTAGCATAGCAAGGTGGTACCAAAATAACACTGAGAGTGGATGTGTAATAAAAAATGGATTTATTTAAAACATATAAAAAAAGTTATTCCACTCATCACAGTGTTAAAAACAGCTGGTACATCAGGAATACATGCGACGCGTTTCTCAGTTACAACTGTTTCATCAGGCATGTTTTTAATAACAAATTTTTACTCCTTAAATAGGGCTATGCTACTCTAAAACACCCACATCCCTCCCCCAACAATTAGCAAGCCATAAACCAATCAATGTCCCTCAAACAAGTATGGGTCAGCCCCTATGTTTCTGTAATGATAAAAATGCTACGATAAGAGTACAATGACTTGTGATATGACTGAATACCTGGCTGCTTCTTTGAATTTGTATATGTATGTGTAACTATTTCGGCATATGATCATAAAATGCTGACCGATATTTGATAATAACGAAAATTCGTCAAATCTATGTTTTGATTGGGCGTCCTAGCCGTCACTCAAAGTGTGTTAGTAAACACCTGTGCTTAGTGCTTGTGATTCGTCCATATGACTGTCAATCAAAGTTATTCGTCAGTTGTTGCTAGTGAGTGGGGCTACCAATAGAAAAGCTAATAGCAGGCGTGCCCCTGATCTTTGCTGACGTCGGTGCTGACCTACAATAAACGCCCACCGAGGGAGTGTATTAGTTGTTACACTATGATAGGATGTTCCATGGTGATTGTGAACAATGTATCCCATTGAATTTTCGTTATTATCAAATATCGGTCAGCATTTTATGATCATATGCCGAAATAGTTACACATACATATACAAATTCAAAGAAGCAGCCAGGTATTCAGTCATATCACAAGTCATTGTACTCTTATCGTAGCATTTTTATCATTACAGAAACATAGGGGCTGACCCATACTTGTTTGAGGGACATTGATTGGTTTATGGCTTGCTAATTGTTGGGGGAGGGATGTGGGTGTTTTAGAGTAGCATAGCCCTATTTAAGGAGTAAAAATTTGTTATTAAAAACATGCCTGATGAAACAGTTGTAACTGAGAAACGCGTCGCATGTATTCCTGATGTACCAGCTGTTTTTAACACTGTGATGAGTGGAATAACTTTTTTTATATGTTTTAAATAAATCCATTTTTTATTACACATCCACTCTCAGTGTTATTTTGGTACCACCTTGCTATGCTACTATAGAGTTCCTGCACTCTGACACCCACGAACCAGCCTTTCCACCCGGTTACAGCCAGCTGGATTGCTGCTAAAATCCAGCCTGCCTCTATAGGCACAAGTGAGTGCCTTCAATAAATGTGAGTACATTGTGTTAGAGTGGGCTATTAGCACTCATTGTACCACCATTTACCTGCACCATAGGCGCCTCTATCCTTGCTTACACTTTTAGATCTTCTTCCATCGGATGCTGATAGAGAGCTGCCACCTTTTGCTGCCTTTCACAGCCAGCTGGATTGCTGTTAAAACCCAGCCTGCGTCTACCGGCACAACTGAGTGCCTCCTCCTATTGTGAGTACCTAGTGTTCACATAAGTTTGATATTTTGAAATACCTTTTGATCTGCACCATTGGCGCCTCTTTCTTGTTACTTTATCTTAACAGATTATTAATACTAATACTTACTTTCAGTCTCTAAATATTTATATGGTATAACAATAATATATAACCATATAAAGACTTACTGCCCTTCCTTATAAAAATCACCCTGAGTAAAACAGTCTATGCTGATATAATAGCCTGTACTTCAGTTGTGAAACAAATATAATTTATTTAGACTCTGCAGTTGTGATTCAAATAACCAAAGAACCTGATATAACAACTAAGCCATAAATAATGGATCCAGCAGAGCTTCCTCAAATTGTTTATAATTTAAAACAAAGAGTTGACCAACTTAGTCAAGCCTTTAGAGAGTTACAATTAGAAAATGAAACTTTAAGAAAAGTAATAAAAGACACTGGGGGGTAGTTATCAAGCCGTCTACTTTTCTGGCTTCGCCGGCCCAATACGCCCGCCTAAGCTCGCCTACCTTCGCCGCCGCGGACCTGAAAAAATACGCCTAAGTTATCAAATAAAGCTGTCAAAAAGCCGCGGGGCGATGAGCAGCGGACTGTGACAGTTATCACTCATCCGATCTCGCTGCCCTTCGGCTTTTTCCCAGCTTTATTGCTAGCCTGTCACTAAGCACTCACACTAAACTACACTGTTCTATCCCTATACCGGCGCCCCCGGAGCCTCCCGCAACTCAATAAAGTTACTAACCCCTAAACCGCCGCTCCTAGACCCTGCCGTAACTCTTATAAATGTATTAACCCCTAAACCGCCGCTCCTAGACCCTGCCGCAACTCTTATAAATGTATTAACCCCTAAACCGCCGCTCCCGGACACCGCTGCCACCTACAGTATACCTAGTAACCCCTATCCTGCCCCCCCATACCGTCGCCCTCTATAATAAAATTATTAACCCCTATCCTGCTGATCCCGCACCTCGCCGCAACTAAATAAATAGTTTAACCCCTAAACCGCCACTCCATGAACCCGCCGCAACCTATATTAAACCTATTAACCCCTATCCTGCCCCCCCTACACCGTCGCCACCTATAATAAATTTATTAACCCCTATCCTGCCCCCCACTACGCCGCCGCCACTGTCATAAAATTATTAACCCCTAAACCTAAGTCTAACCCTAACCCTAATGCCCCCCTAACTTAAATATTAATTAAATAAATCTAAATAAATTAACCCTTATTAACTAAATGAATCCTATTTAAAACTAAATACTTACCTTTAAAATAAACCCTAATATAGCTACAATATAAATAATAATTATATTCTAGCTATCTTAGGATTTATTTTTATTTTACAGGCAACTTTCAATTTATTTTAACCATGTACAATAATTATTAAATAGTTATTAACTATTTAATAGCTTACCTAGCTAAAATAAAGAGAAATGTACCTGTGAAATAAATCCTAACCTAAGTTACAATTACACCTAACACTACACTATACTTTAATAAATTATTCCTATTTAAAAATAAATACTTACCTGTAAAATAAACCCTAATATAGCTACAATATAATTATTAATTACATTGTAGCTATCTTAGGATTTATATTTATTTTACAGGTAACTTTGTATATTTTTTAGCTAGTTAGAATAGTTATTAAATAGTTATTAACTATTTAATAACTACCTAGCTAAAAGAAATACAAAATTACCTGTAAAATAAATCCTAACTTAAGTTACAATTAAACCTAATACTACACTATCATTAAATTAATTAAATAAATTAACTACAAATAACTACAATTAAATACAATTACATAAACTAACTAAAGTACAAAAAATAAAAAAAGCTAAGTTACAAAAAATAAAAAAATAAGTTACAAACATGTTACAAATATTACAACAATTTTAAGCTACTTACACCTAATCTAAGCCCCCTAATAAAATAACAAACCCCCCCAAAATAAAAAAATGCCCTACCCTATTCTAAATTAAATAAATTTCAAAGCTCTTTTACCTTACCAGCCCTTAAAAGGGCCATTTGTGGGGGCATGCCCCAAAGAAAACAGCTCTTTTGCCTGTAAAAGAAAAATACAACCCCCCCAACATTAAAACCCACCACCCATATACCCCTAATCTAACCCAAACCCCCCTTACAAAAACCTAACACTAATCCCCTGAAGATCATCCTACCTTGAGTCGTCTTCACTCAGCCGAGCCACCGATGGAACTGAAGAGGACATCCGGAGCGGAAGAAGTTAATCCTCCAAGCGGCGCTGAAGAAATCTTCCATCCGATGAAGTCATCATCCAGGCGGCGCTGAAGAAAAGTCTTCGATCCGGCCGATGTCATCTTCAAAGAGGCGCTGAAGAGGTCTTCTATCCGGGTGAAGTCATCTTCCAAGCCGGGTCTTCAATCTTCTTCCGCCGACGCGGAACCACCTTCTTCACCGACGGACTACGACGAATGACGGCTCCTTTAAGGGACGTCATCCAAGATGTCCTCATACTGGTTCAACTGGTGCTGAAGCAATGGATATAAGTTTTATTAGAGGACCTCTAACTCCTAAAGAACGCATCAGAAGGAAGACTAGAGGCCTCTGCATGTATTGCGCATCCTCATCTCATACTTTAAAGGATTGCCCCTCTTTGCCACAGAACAAGAAGAGTAAGTACCATACCAATCTTTCTCTCCAGTCAAAGCATAACAACCCTCTTCATTGTTCTTTACTTCTTTCTCTACAGTGGGCAAATAAGCAATTGACCATTCCAGCCATCTTGGATACAGGAGCACAAGGAAACTACATTGACAGTTCTCTGGTTTCAAAAAATAAAATACCATTGATAAAAAAGTTGTCTCCTATTTTCCTTCGTGTGGTTGATGGCTCTGAGATATCATCAGGGCCGATTACACATCACACCATCCCGCTCTCTGTCACCACATTAAAAACACATCATGAACATCTCACTTTTGATGTAATCACTTCTCCATTATTCCCAATAGTACTTGGGCTAGCTTGGTTACAGCTACACGAACCTGATATTAATTGGAAATCCTTAAATGTTCAATTAAATTCTGATTTCTGTCAACAGACTTGCCATAGAACCTTTTTTCACAGTTTATCCTCCACATCAGAAACTCTGATACCAGAAATGTACAAGCAGTTCTCTGAAGTCTTCAGTAAGAAGGAAGCAGATACCCTTCCCCCACACAGAATCTATGACTGCCCTATTGAACTGAAACCTGGAACCACACCACCTATTGGACATTTATACCCACTTTGTCAACCAGAACTGGATCATCTAAAGACTTACCTAGATGAAAATCTAAAGAAAGGGTTTATCCGTCCTTCGGTTTCTCCTGCTGGTGCAGGAATGTTTTTTGTGCGGAACAAAGACCAATCTCTTCGGCCTATCATTGACTTCAGACAATTGAACAAAATAACCATAAAAAAACGATACCCTCTCCCCCTCATTCCTGAACTCATAGAAAGACTCAGGCATGCTCAGATTTTTACTAAATTAGATTTGAGAGGGGCGTACAATTTAGTGCGTATCCGAGAGGGGGATGAGTGGCTTACCGCTTTTAGAACTAGGTATGGGTTGTTTGAATATCTAGTTATGCCCTTCGGCTTAACTAACGCACCCGCAACTTTCCAGTTCTTTATTAATGACATTTTCCATGATCTCCTTGACACATGTGTTGTTGTCTACCTAAATGACATTCTAATCTATTCCACAAATCTAGAAGAACATATCAAACATGTTAGTTGGGTTTTAGCAAGACTCCAAGTCCATCGGCTCTACGCCAAATTGGAAAAATGTATTTTCCACACCAACAAAATAGAGTTCCTGGGTTACTCCATCAGCCCAAATGGGATTCAAATGCAAGATAACAAAGTGGAAGCAGTAAAATCATGGCCCACACCTTCAACACGGAACGAACTACAAAAGTTTCTTGGCTTCAGTAACTATTACAGAAAGTTCATTCGCAATTTCTCAAAAATTGCGAAACCTCTGACTAAATTAACTAGTGCTAATTGCTCTTTCCAGTGGACTAAAGAACAGGATGATGCGTTCAGCTTCCTGAAGAATTCCTTTTCATCTGCTCCCATTCTGAAATATCCTGATCCAAACCTTCAATATACCCTAGAGGTGGATTCTTCAGATTATGCTCTTGGCGCTGTCCTCTCCCAAAGACAGTCTCCTACAGAACCACTACACCCAGTTGGGTTCTATTCAAAAGTTATGACTTCAGCAGAGATCAATTATTCCATTGGGGACAAGGAACTTCTAGCCATTAAAAGAGCCTTTGAATTCTGGAGACATCTTCTTGAAGGTACCTCCCTACCTATAGTGATTTACACGGATCACCGGAATTTGGAATATCTACAAAATAACAAAACTTTATCTGGACGTCAAGTGAGATGGAGTCTCTACTTTAGTCGTTTCAATTTTCAAATCATGTACAGGCCGGGATCAAAAAATGGGAAGGCAGATGCACTCTCTCGACGAGATTCAAGACCTGTACAAGAAGACTCTCCTACTAGCATTCTTCCCCCTACTCGCTTCCTTGCTATCCTATCTCAACAGGATAAGGAATACCAATCTGATCTATCTTCAAAAGACCAAACCCTACTAGATAGCCTAAGCCTCCAGAATGGTTTTTACTTTCATGGTTCTAAACTATATATTCCAGAACGTTTCAGACAGAAAATAATCAAAGATCATCATGACCCTCCACTAATTGGTCATCCAGGTATCAAACGTACACATGAGCTCATCTCCAGAAGTTACTGGTGGCCATCGATGAAAACCAGTATAAAGGAATATATACAACATTGTACAACCTGTACAGTATCAAAACCAGAAAGGAGACCTCCCTATGGCTATTTAATTCCTCTGGAAGTACCGGAATCTCCTTGGTCTCATTTGGGAATGGATTTTATAGTTGATTTACCACCTAGTTCTGGACAAACTACCATTTTAGTTGTTACAGATCATTTTACTAAAATGGCACATTTTATTCCTTATCACAAGTTACCCACTTCCATTGAAACAGCATACTTATTTCTAAACCACATTGTACGATACCACGGGTTACCCTCCATTTTAACTACTGATAGAGGAACCCAATTCACCTCACGCTTCTGGAAAGCACTCACTAAAGCACTCCAAATCGATCAAAGGTTAAGCACAGCCTTCCACCCTCAGACTAACGGCCAAACTGAGAGACTCAATCAGTGGCTTGAGCAATATCTACGTTGCTATTGCTCATATCATCAAAATAAATGGACTTCTTTTCTCTCTATGGCTGAATTTGCCTATAATAATACCATTAACAGCACTACAAATTACTCTCCCTTTTTCGCCAAATTATGGTTTTAATCCAAGATTCACTATCCAAACGACCTCTATACATGACTCACCATCTGTTGATGTGTTAACACAAAACATAGCTGAAAATTTCCTACACTTACGTGATAACATCAAACAAGCTCAGGCTTCTCAGAAGAAATTTTATGATTTACGTCGTAGAGCTTCTCCGAAATATTCCATAGGGGACTATGTTTGGTTATCTTCCAAAAACATTAAAATGCACTTACCAAGTAAAAAATTGGCTGGGTTGTTCCTTGGCCCATTCAGAATTCTACACATCATCAATGAAAATGCCGTCCGGCTTGACCTACCTGATTCTTTACCCATCCACCCAACTTTCCATGTATCATTATTGAAACCCTACTTGGGAGATAAGCCTGATGTACCTCTTCTACCCCCTTCTCCTATTCAATTGGGCACTGATGTCTATGAAGTTTATGATCTTTTGGACTCAAGACATTATAATGGAGAATTACAGTATCTGGTCCGATGGAAAGGGTTCGCCCCAGAGGATGACACTTGGGAACCTCATGCACACATTAATGCTCCGAAGCTTATTGCTCGTTTCCATAGACGCTATCCAAGTAGACCTAAATTTCAACCCGTGGTCGGCTTGCTTGAGGGGGGGGGATCTGTAAGGATTCCAGTCCTGCTTTTACTTTTTGCCTCAACTCACCTTCCTCCCCTGTACTTAAGGCATCACCCCGCCCCAAACAAGTGCTTAGTTGTTGAGTATTGTTTGCTGAAACCAGTGCTCTGTTTCTAATAAGCTATATACTTATCAAAAGAAGATTTACTTCTACTACTTTATCATTTGGGATTACAAATACCAGCTGCAGTTTGGTCTCATAAAGGGACTAATAACAACTAGTCTCATTCATCCTGAAGTTTGCTATTCCAAGAAGTATTAATTTATTTCAACTCCACATCTCTACAGGAATTGCTACTTAATTTCCAACAGGAGGATTCTACCTACTACCGCTACGGTATTTGTATCAAATCTAATTTACCTTGGATGCCTTAAGTAACGGCTAATTACAAATTTCATGTTTTCTCTTGAACTTATCTAAATTGACTTTGTCTCTCAGATATTACTATGTTTTGCAACGTATGTTTCATTTAATTCTATGAACTTTCTTTGATTCATTCTCATACCGGACAGTAACGGTCTTTACGTGACGTCACACAGCTTCATTCATCTCAGCGTGCCATACATCTCCTTACAACTCAGCGTGTCTCACAGCACCTATTACACTCACTGGTCTGTGTTCAGATATCCACGCTGCAAGCATTATTCTGTGTGCTGTGTCTCGCAGCAGGTCACGCCCCTGTCAGCAGCTGCAGTCTGTGTGTCTCACATCTCTCATGCTTCAGTGCTTATTACAATGAACACTATCTCTCTCATTTGGGTTTGAGCACAACTCATGTCAAAAGTTGTTATTAATACTAATACTTACTTTCAGTCTCTAAATATTTATATGGTATAACAATAATATATAACCATATAAAGACTTACTGCCCTTCCTTATAAAAATCACCCTGAGTAAAACAGTCTATGCTGATATAATAGCCTGTACTTCAGTTGTGAAACAAATATAATTTATTTAGACTCTGCAGTTGTGATTCAAATAACCAAGGAACCTGATACAGACGTGGCCTCAGCTGGCTTCGGCCAAATTCATAAGATTCCAGTCGGACAATATCACGACTGTAGCATATATCAATCATCAAGGGGGAACAAAGAGTTCTCTAGCGATGATAGAGGTTTCCAAAATCATTTGATGGGCAGAGACTCACTCTTGCCATCTATCAGCAATCTATATCCCAGGAGTGGAGAACTGGGAAGCAGATTTTCTCAGTCGTCAGACTTTTCATCCGGGGAGTGGGAGCTCCATCCGGAGGTGTTTGCACAATTGATTCTTCAATGGGGCACACCAGAATTGGATCTGATGGCATCTCGTCAGAATGCCAAACTTCCTTGTTACGGGTCCAGATCAAGGGATCCTCAAGCAGTACTGATAGATGCTCTAGCAGTACTGTGGTCGTTCAACCTGGCTTATGTGTTTCCTCATTTTCCTCTCTTTCCTCGTCTGATTGCCAGAATTAAACAGGAGAGGGCTTCGGTAATTTTGATAGCACCTGCATGGCCACGCAGGACTTGGTATGCAGATCTGGTGGAAATGTCATCTCTGATCTCTGCCACTGTGGAAACTGCCACTGAGACAGGACCTTCTCATTCAGGGTGCGTTCCAACATCCAAATCTAGTTTCTCTGTGGCTGAATGCCTGGAGATTGAACGCTTGATTTTTTTTTTTTTTATTAATTTATTTATAACCAACATGCGGTATTATAGACAAAGGAACAAAACGGCAAAAGCAAAAAAAAAAACACCTCGCAGGGTGAAAAGAAAATAGGATACAATTAATATCATTGTAAGATTCCAAAACAAACGTCAATACTCACTTATTGAATATTTTAACAATTTAAACTAAAACCTATTTGTATTGAGGTCTATACAACACTTTTTTCTGCTAGATAATCAACATCTTATTAATACCACCGTGTTGGAGTTTTTTTTTTCATTTTAAGGGAACACTCTAAACCAACCTAATAAAATAATGCTAAACCAAAAATAAAATAAACCAGATTAAAACAATCAAAATAGAGAGGAGAAAAAAAAAAGGACCCAGAAAACACCCTTCCTTGGTCCCACCCGATGTCATCATTAATTCCTTTATCCTAGTACTATCCAATCCGCCGGGAAATCACCTAATAAAACCAGTTCCATAAAGCTTTCTGAACCCAAAAAAGGAGATAGGATCAATTTTTGGATACCCGTTGGGTAAGATTTAATTATAGGCAACCAGCCAACTAAAAATTGTTTGATTTTTTTTTCTTTCAGGAACCTGGTATGATAAGATTCGAAAATAATCTGATTTTGGATTTCTTGGAGGACAGCTTTTAATGGGGGTGCTCGCTTAGCCTTCCAATTTTTAGCTATTAAATGTCTTACTAATAAGATTATAGTATTTAATATTGTCTGAGCTAAAGGGAATATTAATATCTGGATGTTTAGCAAGAATATGTTCTCTGTCTCTAATACTATATTTAGTTGGTAATGCTTATTGAACCAGAAAACCACCTTCTTCCATAGCTGAAAGATCCTAGGGCAGTACCAATACATGTGAACCAGGTCAGCTGCAACCGATGAGCACCGGGGGAACAGACAGAATAACTGGGAAGAAAATCTTGAGAGCCTAGCCGGGGTCAGATAAAAGTTATTATTTTTTTTTTTTTTAAATATTTTTTATTGAGGTTGTTAAGGTAAAACATGGTACAAGCAAATAAAAACTTGGTTTCAAAAAGCATAGAATAATCACAATACAATATACATATTAAGTGTCACACTATGCCAACAGTTAATCACCCAATTATACAGTTATAGGATGACCTCAGATTTTTAATTTAAGAAGAGTCCCCTTGTAATATAAGATAGAGTTGTAAACATTGACTTCCCTTATGTAGAAAATAGAAGCCTCTCTTGGACCTCCTGAAAGAACTTTGATACATAAAAGGGAGTTTTAGGGGAAACAGAGAAAATAATAAAATGGGCCATTTTTGGACCCCAGATGCAAACAGCTGGTTTGGGAAATAGCATACTTTAGGTACATTTAATGTACGTGGAAAGCATTTAAATAAACCCATAATAAGAAGGAGAAAAAACAAAAAAAACTATATTAACATTTGAATCTTCCAGTATTTAGAATATAAGTTGCACTATACACTTCTAACATAGTAAGGAGAAAGAGCATACCAAGAAGTCTGTTAGCCATAAACATGTAGAAACAAAAATGAAGCAGCACCACCAAACAGCGTTTCTTCAAGGTGTTTTATTCAGCTTGAGGAGTAGCCAGACCCAATAAAGTTAAACAACAACGTTTAACTTTATTGGGTCTGGCTACTCCTCAAGCTGAATAAAACACCTTGAAGAAACGCTGTTTGGTGGTGCTGCTTCATTTTTGTTTCTACATTTGTATTTGTGGGTTCTGGCAGGAACCTGGACGCTGGCACACCTTAAAACATTCCCTGTGCTGGATATATATGACTATTTCATTGTTAGCCATAAACATGTTATGATGGGTAGTTTCTATTACTGACAAGAAACTAACAAGCGCCACAAAGGAGGACTCTGCAGATTGAAAACTCCAGTGTTATATTTCACACTAGTTATTAAAAGCAAGAGACAAATATATATGGGAGTATGGCTACAGCTGCAGCTACAGATGATATTAACCCCTTTTACATTCTTGTAGTAGGCATGCCCAACAGTAATATGTAAAAATCAGCTCATAATCTAGGAAGGGAAAAAGGGAATAACTGTGTTAGTTTTACCCCTATGACCAGATTTATAGTGGTATGAAAAGTATCTTGCTGGTAGCTATATGTCCAACTCCATAGAGTAATGTTTATAAATCTGTTGCGTGCCAGCAATATTAGGTATTTCGGGGAATATGGAGAAAACAAGAACCGTACAAGTAGTATTGGGATAAGTCTCCTAGTATATGTCCCGACTATACTTATGGTGTCAACATACCCCTTAGTAAAAACAGATGTCCTCTGACATTTTTAGCTTAATCTGCAACAATATGCCATGTGTGTGCATGACTGTTCACCCTGAACTAGAGATAGCGATCACCTCATTTCATCTTCAGCCAGGGGCTCACCGACCAGGATTGGGCCGTGCACTAGATACAACCGGCCTGAAGGCATTATGGTCAGCAGCATGAAAAGTCGTATCTTAGAGCCCCCAGGATCAAAGGTAAGCTGTCATAAAGTTCCTTGGGGGGTCTCCTGTTCGGCAACACCACCGTGCGAGCGCAGCCTGTTCAGAAAGTAGTTATAACTTGTAGAGGGAATTTTCTCCGTCTTAGCCCATGTCCCCTCCGCAGTGTGTACCGGGTGATAAACAGGCTTTACCTCATACTGCTTCCACTCCCCTCCAGGCACCCTCCAGACGCTGTGGACCTGCGCCACCTTGATTATGTCTCTGAGGCTTAGTGAAGTCGCCTCTTGGTCAGGGGGAGCAACACCTGAACCAGCGCAAGCGTCAGCTTCCGGATCTCTAAACCCTGGATTCGTCACGGAGGAGCGCACTGTCGCCTCTCTCGTGTCCAGGCCACCACCGGAACCTTTAGCCAGAGGATTGTTTGCTGGTAAGCTCACATTCTGTAGTGCCTTAGTCGGAGCGTGGGTTTGGGGTAGAGGGTTTGGCAAGCTTAGACTGTACTCCCGAACACTTGTGGCCTTGTCAGGCTTCTCCCCCGACACTCTTGCCAGCAAATGTTTATGTCCAATTTGCTTAGTGAGCTTACGAAGGTCACTCCATTCGGCATTCAAGGCTTGTAGTAATTTCTCCTGATGCTCATTTAACAGGCTTGTTACAGCCTCGAGTAATATATTAGCTCCAGACGCCATCTTAAGTAGGTGCGTGCATGAATAGAGAGGCTGTCAGTTCTCCCTTTATTAGCAGCGCATAGCTAGTATGATATTATATGGTCCCAGATCAAAAAAGCATCAATAGTAGTAAGTAGTACTACTCGTAACCCCAGTCTCCTAGGGGGGGAATATGCGGCAGCCCCGGCTCCACAAACCGGCAGACACAGTGTGAATGCAGCAGCCGTGAGGCCTAACTATAGAACATAGGCAAAGATTAATCCAGAGAGTTCTTCCCAGGGATGACAAATTCTTGACTCCTGTAGTAGTTAGTTGGGATCTAGCTGTGAAGTAGACTCAGTTTTGGAGGAAAACAATAAAATTATCATGTAAAACTCAAAGTAGAGCCAGGAGCTCCCTCAAGACACGTCTTGCCGCTACAGCTGTAGGCTCCGCCCCCCGATAAAAGTTATTTATAAGTTTAAAATGAGATTCCCTCCAACTCATCGGGATTTGATATTTACTTATCAAAGTGCAGCTTGCTATGATTTTCTCTGTATTTATGTCTGGAAGATACAATACCCAAGACTCACAAGTCTTATTCAATATAAACAGACTTTGTTTAGCGAGCATTATGTCATACATTAAGGATATAGAAGTGTTCCCGGCTCTGAAGATTTTCATCCAGCTCTTAATCTCGGCCCACTCTACCTCCCTACTAAGAGTCCAATTCGATTCCTGTATATAATGTCTTATTTGTAGATACGCATAGCAATTATTAGTATGAAGACCAAACTTATGCCGAAGCTTCTCAAATGTTAAAATATACCCCTCGACTGAAAAAAGCTGTTGAATGACTGTTAGGCCCTTCTGAGCCCAGATCTGGAATACTAACTGTTGAATCCCTGGGGGAAAATTTATGTTACCCCTTATTGGTAAAAACTCTGAGAAAGAAAAATCCATTTCCAACATAGTACACAACTTCTGCCAGCCCAGTACCACATTCTTTAATGACACAAGACCAGCAATGTTTGCCGGAAGTTTCTTTACTGGACAATGTAAAATAGCTTTTAGAGAAAAAGGGTATGCCAGATGACTTTCAAGGTCACTAGTAGAAAAAATATTACAATCCGACAACCAATCTAAAGCAATCCTTGCCAGCATGGTAATGTTATAAAGATAGATATCAGGTAAGGCCAAACCTGCCATTCTACGGGGTTGCATTAATTTTTTCAAGGCAATGCGCGGTGTCTTATTTTTCCATATACATTTTGAGAAAGACCTATAAATAGCTCTAATGTCACCTGTAGGAATCAAGAGAGGAAGATTTTGTAGGAGATATAACAGGCGTGGGAAAACAATTGTTTTTATTACATTTACCCTTGCCGTTATTGAAAGCGGGAACTGAACCCATACTTCCAAATCAGATTTAATTTTCTCAATAAGAGGGGCAAAGTAAATGTTATACCAAATTTTAGGGTTCGAATTAAGGTATATACCCAAATACTTCAATGTTGCAACTTCTTTAAAAGGAGTCTTTTGTGGGCTACACTCCGACCTTTTTATCCACATCAGTTCACTCTTTTCACAGTTAATTTTATACCCTGAAAAAGAACTATATGTCTCCAGACATGCTAACACAATTGGGATTTCTTGTGATGTATTCTCCACACAAATCAGCAAATCGTCTGCATACAGCAGAGTTTTAAGATTGTGTTCCCCCAGTCCAATCCCCTTAATAGAGCTTCGTAGCCAGGTTGCCAATGGCTCAATGGCTAAATTAAACAATAGGGGAGATAATGGGCACCCCTGCCTAGTTCCCCTGCTAAGGTTAATCTGTGGAGATAAAACCCCGTTAATTAACAAATATGATATTGGGTGTTTATATAAATTCTGTATAAATAGGGAAAACTGATCTTTAAACCCCATTTCTGCTAAAACTCTAAAGAGATGTTTCCAGACAATAGAGTCAAAAGCTTTCTCAGCATCTAGTGTAATAATAGCGGAGTCAACTCTACTATGGCGCGGGTTTTTATCAGAATTCCATACTAGATCCAGGTAATTGATAACTCCCCGAATATTCTTAGCTGAGTTTCTAGCCTTCATAAAACCTACCTGATCTGGGTGTATAAGCTTATCAAGACATTTTTTTTTCTTCCCTAAATATCTATTTAATAATGTAAGATTTTCACAATGGTTAAAACAGAAGTGGAAGGAGTATACAGAACATAACAGCTCTTATTATGATAAAATAGAGATATTCTGGGAAGCCTCCAAAGCATTTTTGCGTGGGGAAATTAAGGCATATCTGTGTATCCAAAAGAAAAAAATGAATGCACGAGAAATACAACTTTCTAATCAGGTGAGAAATACCTACAGAAAGTATATTTCAGAGCGTGGGAACACTAATTGGGATAATTATATTAAAGCTAGGCAAGCCCGAGATATCTTTTTGAAAAGCAAATCGCAAGAAGAAGAGCTAAAATTTAGTCTTTTTTATAATGGTATACATGGTTCCTCGGCGAAATACCTTGCAAGATTGGTACAAAATTGGTACAAAATAGAAAGAGAAAGAATTTTATTCTTGCTATTCGTGACGAGAATCATAGATATACAGAGATGGAAGATATTAGCAAAGTATTTTATAATTATTATCAGAAGTTATTATCTGCAATAATAGACGCAAGAATTTTATAAGAGGCTAGTTCCTCACTCTGTTTATCCTTTTTCAAAATCAATGAAATATTAGCTGCTGAGAAAAATCTAGATGGCACCATATTCAAACCATAATAACTATTAAACAATTTCTCCAATGTGTATTTAATATCCTCCGCTAGTATTTTCAGAAATTCTGCCGGGAGACCATCGGGGCCAGCTGCTTTATTCAGTTTAGCCTTCTCTATGCCCTTGAGGATCTCATCAACTGTAATTGGGCTATTTAATGCCACTAGATCTATTTCAGATACTTTCGGCATCTCAATACCTGCCCAAAGTTTTTCCAGATTAAGCTCATTTATACCAGGAGTTGTATATAACTTCTGATAATAATTATAAAATACTTTGCTAATATCTTCCATCTCTGTATATCTATGATTCTCGTCACGAATAGCAAGAATAAAATTCTTTCTCTTTCTATTTTGTACCAATTTTGTACCAATCTTGCAAGGTATTTCGCCGAGGAACCATGTATACCATTATAAAAAAGACTAAATTTTAGCTCTTCTTCTTGCGATTTGCTTTTCAAAAAGATATCTCGGGCTTGCCTAGCCTTAATATAATTATCCCAATTAGTGTTCCCACGCTCTGAAATATACTTTCTGTAGGTATTTCTCACCTGATTAGAAAGTTGTATTTCTCGTGCATTCATTTTTTTCTTTTGGATACACAGATATGCCTTAATTTCCCCACGCAAAAATGCTTTGGAGGCTTCCCAGAATATCTCTATTTTATCATAATAAGAGCTGTTATGTTCTGTATACTCCTTCCACTTCTGTTTTAACCATTGTGAAAATCTTACATTATTAAATAGATATTTAGGGAAGAAAAAAAAACTGGATTTCTATCCTTAGGTTGCAAGATGGCATTAAAAGAAATCGATATTATAGCGTGGTCTGAGATCATTATATCATTTATACAAGACTCTAATTTCAAAACAGATAAGGACTCAGCGATCAACAAAAAATCTATCCTTGAAAAAGTTTTGTGGACTTTAGATTCACACGTATACGTGCGAGAATCCGGGTGCTTTATTCTCCAGATATCTACTAGCTTTAGCTTATGACAAAATCTCTTAAAATATTTAGCTTGTTTCTTATATTCTACAGAGTTTCTTGCCCCATATTTCTCCAACTCCGGGCATAAAGACATGTTAAAGTCTCCTCCAACAATCAAATTTTGATTAATGTAAGGGAATAACTTTATCCTCATTTTTTCCCAAAATCCAATAGAGAGCCTATTTGGGCCATAGATATTACACAATACTAGTCTCGTGTCATTAATTTGAATATGGACTAAAACATATCTTGCGTTTTCATCTCTTTCTATATTCACCACCTTATATGATAAATTTTTATTAAAAAGTATTGCAACCCCATTTTTCCTAGCTGTGGCAAGCACCTCCCCTACCCATTTGGATTTAAGTTTAGGGATTTCATTAACTTTAAGGTGCGTTTCCTGCAAAAACACTATACTCGGGTCTAATTTACCTAGTCTTTTGATTATTAGTTTACGCTTGATGGGGGATGTCACCCCTCCCACATTCCAAGATAAAATCTTCATATTACTTATTGAAATCATCTCAAGACAGTCTTTATTAAAATTGCCAGGTCACCCCACCCCAAATAAGACATAAGTTAAGAGGGAAGAGAGAGAAGGAGAGAGAAAGAGAAAAAAAAAAAAAAAAGAAACAACCACCCTACACAACTACATCCACTACATAAAACTATACAAAAAAGAAATGTAATAAACCACACTAGCCGGGACAGCCATACTAGTGGAGACCCCCTAATATTACCACCTGAAATAACACGCAAAAAACCCATCCGGTCCGATACCATTCTTTGGACCACTTATGACGGGCCTCTATCACTGTTTTGAATGTATAAAATTCTTTACCTCCGAGACATCCACGAAGGTCAGCCTACTGTCCCCGTCCTCTACTATAATCTTAGCCGAGTACATCATCCAGGCGCGAAGACCGGACTTGATAAGTTGGGAGCAGAACAGGGCCATCAGCTTCCTCCTCGCCGATGTCTCAGAGGAAAAATCTTGGAACAATAGGATCTTGTGATTTCCTATCATGAGCGGGGCCTTTTTCCTAAACATTTTGAGGATTTCCACCTTATCTTGAAACTTTAAGAGCTTAAAAATAACCATTCTATCTTTTGTTCTATTATTACCTGGAAAATTTCTAGGGCCCACTCTATGGGCTCTTTCTATGGATAAAGGTATTTGCTGAGGGGGGAATCCTAACGCTTTGGGCAATAAAACAGCTGCAAATTGCATAAGGTCGTCAAATTCGGGGGACTCGGGCAGGCCTACAATTCGAATGTTATTACGCCTCGAGCGATCTTCAAGATCCTCGAGGCGCAATTGCATGGAGTCTGTGGAGTCTATGTTCCAAGGTTGAAATTCGATCCTCTGCCTTCTGCATACGGGAGGCAAATTGTCTCATCTCTGCAGATAAAAGACTTAAGTCTGCAGAGATAGTCCCCAACAATTTTTTTATACTCTCGAACTGAGGGGTAAAGATATCTACAAGTTGGGAGATTAATGCGTGAGTTTCAACAGAAATATTATCCGGCATATTTTCCACACTGGCATCTGCCAGTTTCATTTTTTTTATCCTTCCTAACAGGCATTCTTGGTGAATTACCCTTCCCTTGTGTAACAAATTTTTCCATGTGACTGTGCTGCAATAAATTTAGAGAGAAAAAAAAAAAAAAAAGTGTACTTAGAGGACCACACGGTCCTAGCAAAAACCTGGTATATTCCAGGAGCGTGTAAAAAATAAAATACAGTGACAATACGTGAACATCCGGTAAACCAACCGGAGAAAAATAAGTGGAGAGAAAAAAAAAAAAGTGTACTTAGAGGACCACACGGTCCAAGCAAGAAGCTGGTATATTCCAGGAGCGTGTAAAAAATAAAATACAGTGACAATACGTGAACATCCGGTAAGCCAACCGGAGAAAAATAAGTGGGAAAAAAAAAAAAAAAAAGTGTACTTAGAGGACTACACGGTCCAAGCAAGAAGCTGGTATATTCGAGGAGCGTGTAAAAAATAATATCCAGTGGCAATACGTGAACATCCGGTAACACAACCGGAAAAAAAAACCCAGGACACTCTCTGAAGCTATCTTTGCCTAAACTCAATAACCACCAGGCAATAATGATAATATAAATACTGATCAACCCTCTTGAGGCCCTTGACACCTATTCTAATATACAATAGATTTCAACAGATATGCAATACAGCCCACCCCAAACAAACACCCACCCAAAAACAGGCCCTTGTCGGGTACTGCCTAATAGTACCAACTATCTAAATTAGCTAATATTACTTTAACAATTTCTCATCCAATATATACAATCCACTATATCAGAAAGTAAGATCATTATTCAACAATATATATAACAACCCCTTTTGAGCAAAAGCAAAGAGTAAATATTAAGACAGCCTAGGTAAGTCTAGAGGGTGTATATAATATACAATTAGTCCATCACCTAGTACCGTCCATACCAGGCCATGAAAGTCTTTAGGGGAGATGTTGACCTTATTAGTGTAGAATTAACTGTCCTCTATCCTTCGTTTAAACCGTTAACTTTCTTTATTTCCTATTCATCCTTTTGAGCTCATTCCCCTTTTCTTCTCTTCTTCTTTTCTTTCTTTTTCCTTTCCTTTACTTCCTATTACTTTTGGGTGAAGACCAAGAGCCACCAAGATTCCCAGTTTCCCAGCAAGCAACCAGGGCACAGATCCTTGTATGAAACAACAGTCTCAGCAAGATGATAGGTCTCAAACTAGCCTTAACAGCCTATTTCAGCGATCCTCTCTTCCTCTATCACCCAAATACTCTCAGAGGGTTAATATTTTAGCCAGAGTCCAGCAAGTTATAGCGTACTTTATTCCAGGGCTCCTTAGCCACTCAGATCTCTATTACCGTAGCACCTCTGGGTATAATAAGCACACAAAAGACCCAGCTCCAGGGAGCAGCACAACCGTGTATATGCTGATAAATGGTGAATACAAAACAGAGATGCGGACCCTTTCACTGTTCCAGCAAGATCACAAAACCAGCAATCTCTTTAAACTGAACCCTTCTCTGTAAAGGGGAATCTGTCTCGAGTGGATAGTCTTTTACAGTGTATATGACCTGACAAAGCCGCAGCTCTGATACAAACACCTTTGACTGTAAGCCTTTTTTACTTCAGATATTTACAGGTGCCAGGGCATTAAAGATAGAGGCATAAAGTCCTTTAGAGAATTCAGATATACTATATTGCAACGTTCAGAGCAGCCTTTCTTACCTGCTTCAACTCAGATAGCAACGGGCGTGTATTAACCCAGCAGGTGCAGCTCAGGATTTAGCTCCGAATCTTACCGGGTGCCGTCTGGGTATGTATCTGGCAGCGGCGGGATTTAAGATAATGGTTTCACCTCCACAGCCGCACGTATCCTGGAGCGCTCTAGCTTCCGAGAGCACTGGCAGAAGCAGCCCCAGCCAAGTGGGTAAGTATCTTGATGCGCCTCCACGGCGGGACCTCCGACAATGGTTTCACCTCCACAGCCGCACGTATCCTAGAGCGCTCTAGCTTCCGAAAGCACCGCCAGAAGCAGCCCCAGCCAGGGGGGTAAGTATCTCCTACACGAGCGCCTCCTCTGTTAGTTTACAGGGCCAGTCATGGATCTTTACCGCAATACCCCTGATAAAAGGCTAATTTAAAATTCGGACTGCAACGCAGTCTCAGCCACTTCGGCTATGGCGGACTTCCAATCCTAAGCAGGGAATTAACTCTGCAACACGCCGCACTCACCCTGGGGAGGATTTCCCAGGTACACGGCAGAGGGTGGGGAGCAGGTTGAAGGCGTCCTCTCAAACACCTGTGTGCAGGTGATCAATACTGCACCGCCCCAAACGGAAGTCGGACCTGAACGCTTGATTTTATCTAAGCTGGGATTCTCTGAGTCGGTCATAGATACCTTGATTCAGGCTTGAAAGCCTGTCACTAGGAAGATTTATCATAAGATATGGCGTAAATATCTTTATTGGTGCGAATCCAGAGGCTACTCATGGAGTAAGATCAGGATTCCTAGGATTTTGTCTTTTCTCCAAGAAGGATTGGAGAAGGGGTTATCAGCTAGTTCCTTAAAGGGACAGATTTCTGCTTTGTCAATCTTACTGCACAAGCGTCTGGCAGATGTCCCAGACATTCAGTCGTTTTGTCAGGCTTTGGTTAGAATTAAGCCCGTGTTTAAACCTGTTGCTCCGCCATGGAGTTTGAATTTAGTTCTTAAAGTTCTTCAAGGGGTTCCGTTTGAACCTATGCATTCCATAGATATTAAACTTCTATCTTGAAAAGTTCTGTTTTTAGTTGCTATCTCTTCTCATCGAAGAGTTTCTGAGCTATCTGCATTACAATGCGACTCGCCTTATCTTATATTCCATTCTGATAAGGTGGTTTTGCGTACCAAACCTGGATTCCTTCCTAAGGTTGTTTCTAATAAGAGTATTAATCAGAAAATTGTTGTTCCTTCTCTGTGTCCTAACCCTTCTTCTAAGAAGGAGCGTCTGTTACATAACTTGGACGTTATTCGTGCCTTGAAGTTTTACTTGCAAGCGACCAAGGATTTCCGTCAGACATCTTCTCTGTTTGTTGTCTATTCTGGAAAGCGTAGAGGTCAAAAAGCTACGGCTACCTCTCTTTCTTTTTGGCTGAAAAGCATCATACGTTTGGCATACGAGACTGCTGGACAGCAGCCTCCTGAAAGGATTACAGCTCATTCTACTAGAGCGGTGGCTTCCACATGGGCTTTTAAAAATGATGCTTCTGTTGAACAGATCTGGAAGGCTGCGACTTGGTCTTCCCTTCATACCTTTTCCAAATTTGATACTTTTGCTTCTTCGGAGGCTATTTTTGGGAGAAAAGTTCTTCAAGCAGTGGTGCCTTCTGTTTAGGTATCTGTCTTGTCCCTCCCGTTCATCCGTGTCCTGTAGCTTTGGTATTGTATCCCACAAGTAAAGGATGAATCCGTGGACTCGTTGTATCTTATAGAAGAAAAGTAAATTTATGCTTACCTGATAAATTGATTTCTTCTATGAAACGACGAGTCCACGGCCCACCCTGTCAATTTAAGACAGATTATATTTTTTGATTTAAACTTCAGTCACCTCTGCACCTTATAGTTTCTCCTTTTTCTTCCTGTACCTTCGGTCGAATGACTGGGGGGTGGAGTCAAGGGAGGAGCTCTATAGACAGCTCTGCTGTGGTGCTCTTTGCCACTTCCTGTTAGCAGGAGGATAATATTCCACAAGTAAAGGATGAATCCGTGGACTCGTATCATAGAAGAAATCAATTTATCAGGTAAGCATAAATTTACTTTTTTAAAGTGCTCCCCCTGCTCCCTGCTAACTTTGCACTAAGGAGCAAAGTGTCCCAATCCAGCGAGCTTCAGTACTTTTAATAGGAGCCATCTTGCCACTCGCAGGGACTGCCCCTTTTTTACGATCATTGCACCGGGGCAGCCCTGCGAGAGTCAGTGAGAAAAAGTAGGTTGGAGCTGGCGAATATTATATCATGGAGCCCTAAATCACGGAGCTTGCAGAATAATTTCGGACAGCCTTTAAATCCGAGGGGACAAAATAATTAGATTTTAAAATATCATGACAGCTTCATTTTCATCAAAATGTAAGTGGAATATGTTTATTTGATTCTGCTTATATTATTACTATAGTTTAAAACGTTTTGAAAAAAAAAAGTTTTCTAATCCTTTAAAGGAAAATGAAACACAAAATGTTTCTTTCATGATCCAGAAGATAAAATAGATAGATAGATAATACCTTTATTAACCATTCCCCAGTTTTGCATAACCAACACAGTTATATTAATATACTTTTTACCTCTGTGATAACCTTTTATCTAAGCATCTTCTGACAGCCCCCTAATCACATGACCTTTTATTTATTTATTATCTATTGACTTGCAGTTTCGCCAATTAGTGCTGTGTTGAGCTGACTCTTAAATAACTCCTCGGGTGTGAGCTCAATGTTATCTATATGGCCCACATGAACTAGCAGTCTCCTTTTGTGAAAAGCTAATAAAAATGCATTCCGATAAGAGGCAACCTTCAAGGACTTAGAAATTAGCATATGAGCCTACCTAGGTTTAGCTTTCAACTAAGAATACCAAAAGAACAAAGCAAAATTAATGATAAAAGTGAATTGGAAAGTTGTTTAAAATACATGCCCTATCTGAATCATGAAAGTTTAATTTTGACTAGACTGTCCCTTTAATATTGTTAACATAAATTGTTGCCACCCCTATTGTCATCTAGATTTATTTTGGCTTTAGATTTCTTACCCTTTGTAACAGATGAACGTCTCTTGTATTAAAAAGGTACTATATCCACATCAGAAGGGTGTTGGCTGGAATTGATTTTTTAATAGATGAAGAATTAACCCAACTGGAACCCTTCTGTGAAAACACCGGTGTTAACAAAGGAGACTCTTGGGAATTACCCAGACTGTGCTCTTGCCTTTGGGACCTCTTTTCTTTGTTTAACTTGAAAGTCAGATTCATTATCCTTTTCCTGAAATATTAGTATAACAAGATCTGAATAACTCTCATCTTCCTTCCTTTGGTCTGAATCACAAAGTGATATTAATGTGCCAGTTACAGGGAGAGGAACACGTACCTGCTCCAAGGCTTTGCCACATTCTTGATGTTCAAGTATGTTGAAATGAGGCTATGTCACTAAACTTGCAGGGATGGGGAACCTTGGCACTCCTTATGTTTCAAAATAACATTAATCATGATGCTTAGGCCCTCTGAAGTCCAGTTGAGCATCATGGGAAATGTAGTTCTGAAACATCTGGAGGGTCAAGGTTCCCCATCCCTGCACTAAAGTAATTGTTCTCTTCATGGTTCTGATTTGGCTGAGCTTCTGGACACAATATATAAATTACTTTATGGCTATCTGTAGCTGGTCTCATAATATAGGTTCCATATATGGATATGAGTTTAATGATACTTAGGCAATTTTTATTTATATTTATTTTTAAATTTAAGTAAGAGAGTAATCAATGGTGTGAGGAGAAACACACTATATATAGAGGTATAGATACAGATTATTTGAATAATAATGGGCTAAAGCATGGCAGCAGGAGTATATTTTTCAGACAAATGACATGGGTTTTATTTAATTTACCGTGCCTAACGCTAAATGAATTATTTAAAAAATGTAATGATGTTTTAAGTAGTCCTGTCCTCAGCTATCAATTGAGGCATTATATGTGACAGACATAGGTACTATGAAGTGACTCACAAGGAGATTGATTGTTGTTCAACCCAATTATTTAGAACTGTACAGTGTTTATAGATATTAGGCTGTCTTAAAGGCAACATGGACCATAGTAGCTGATATTACTTTAAATGTATATGTGTCTGGGTCCCATCATACAGCTATCAAATCCAACTAGATGTAATTCAAAGCACGGTGTGAGTCACTCATACAGCTGAGGTGGGTTCAAGAATATATATCAGGGTCCTGCTAAAATATTTCTATAAACGATCTATAAAGGATCAGACTACACTAGCATGCGTCCTGACCAATAGTTCTATTTTACCCAGACCCTGATATATATACTTGAACCCACCTCAGCTGTATGAGTGACTCACACCGTGCTTTGAATTACATCTAGTTGGATTTGATAGCTGTATGATGGGACCCAGACACATATACATTTAAAGTAATATCAGCTACTATGGTCCATGTTGCCTTTAAGACAGCCTAATATCTATATATAGACAGAAATGATACTCGTATGATTTCTTGTTCCTATCTGAAGGTAGTGTAGTCCCTAAGTAGTAATGGTCTCTACCCAATAGAGTACTCTAGGGACACTTTAAACTTCACCAATAATTATATGGACGTTAAGTCATAGTAATATATTATTATTATACTTTATTTATGAAGTGCCAACATATTCCGCAGCGCTGTCCATGGATACAATTCCTTTAAATAAAACAATACAAGACTTGTAAGAGACAGGACAAAATTAACAAACACATACAGGAGGGATTGAGGGCCCTATTCCCGTGGGAATTTACAATCTAGAAGGGTAGGAGCTTGAGAAACAGGAGGTGAGGACTGCAAGATTGGGAAAGATGTTAATACAAAGTTAGATGAGGGAAATGTTAGGTAAGTGAAATTAATTTATTATTGAGTTGGGTGGTAGGCTTCCCTGAACAGAAAAGTCTTCAGGGAACATTTAAAGGAAGACAGATTAGGGCAAAGCCTGACAGCACGGGGGAGAGTGTTCCAGAGGGTAGGTGCTGCACGACAGAAGTCCTGCAGTCTAGCATGAGAGGAGGTGATAGTTGTGGATGCAAGGAGCAGGTCATTGTTGGATCTTAGTGGACGGGCTGGTGTATACTTGTGTATTAGAGAGGATAGGTAGAGGGGAGTGGCATTGGTGAGAGCTTTGTATGTAAGGGTGAGAATTTTGAATTTAATTCTGCTGTGAATGGGGAGCCAATGAAGGGACTTGCAGAGAGGTGCATCAGATACAGATTGACGGGAAAGATGGATCAGCCTGGCAGAGGAATTTTGGATGGATTGAAGGGGGGAGAGGCGGGAAAGAGGAAGGCCAGCGAGTAGGTTATTTGCAGTAGTCAAGTCGGGAGATAACAAGGGAGTGGATTATTTGCTTTGTGGTGTCAGCGCTCAGAAAAGGGTGAATTTTGGAAATATTGCGTAGATGGTTGCGGCAGGATGTAGAAAGCGATTGGATATGGGGGATGAAGGATAGATTTGAGTCAAGTGTGACTCCGAGGCAGCGGACTTGGGGCAATGGGGAAATAGTGATGCCGTCAACAGGGATAGAGAAGTCAGAAGTCGGCGTAGAGCTTGAGGGGGGATAAGAAGGAGCTCAGTCTTGGACATGTTAATCTTTAGGTGGTGAGAGGCCATCCAGGAAGAAATACCAGATAAGCAGTCGCTGACATGAGAAAGGACAGAGGGAGAGAGAGCAGGGGTGGAGAGGTAGATCTGGGTGTCATCAGCATAGAGGTGATATTTGAAGCGATAACTGTTGATAAGTTTACCCAGCGAAGAAGTATAGATGGAGAAGAGTAGAAGACCCAGAACAGATCCTTGAGGTACTCCAACAGAAAGAGGCATAGAAGAGGAGGAGTCGCTGGCAAATGACACAGAAAAAGACCCGTGAGAAAGATAGGAGTGAATCCAGGAAAGAGCAGTGTCACAGAGGCCAAACGAGCTAAGGGTCTGTAGTAGGAGGGGGTGGTTAACTGTGTCGAAGGCAGCTGAGAGGTCGAGTAAGATGAGTATAGAGTAGTGGCCAATATTTTTTGCAGAGAGATCGTTTGTAACCTTGTTAAGGGCAGTCTCAGTTGAGTGTTTTGGGCGGAATCCGGATTGCAGTGGGTCAAGCAGGGAGTTGGCAGACAGGAAGTGGGTTAGGCGATTGTAAACTAGTTTTTCAAGGAGTTTTGATGTTAGTGGAAGCAGTGATATGGGGCAGTAGCTTTCAGGAGAATTAGGCTCGAGGGAGGGTTTTTTGAGTATGGGAGTGACTTTTGCATGTTTGAAAGAAGATGGGAATGAGCCGGTAGAGAGAGATAGGTTGAAGATGTGGGTAAGAGCAGGAGTGAGGGTGGAAGATAGGGAGGGTATTAGATGGGAAGGGATAGGGTCGAGTGGGCAGGTAGTGAGGCGTGAGGAAGATAGTAAGGAAGAAACTTCATTCTCAGTGGTTGGATGGAAGATAGAGAGGGTGGCAGAGCAAGTAATTGGGCCTGTTGTTGGAATATTGCAGGTTGGTGTTAGGATGTTGCTTCGGATAGTACGTGTTTTGTTTAAAAAGTAGTCTGCCAGGGCTTGAGCACTAAAGACAGATGGGGGGTGGTAAAGCAGGTGGGTAGAGGAGAGAATTAAAGGTGGAAAAGCGTCATTTAGGGTTTGAGGAAAGAGTAGATATGAGAGAAGAGAAGTAGGTTTGCTTGGCTAAGTGAAGGGCAGAAGTGTATGAACGAAGAATAAACTTATAGTGTATGAAATCAGGTTCAGAGTGAGTTTTCCTCCAGACACGCTCAGCAGTACGAGTGCATTTTTGCAAATAGCGTGTTTGCTGAACATGCCAGGGCTGTAACTGACTGCGTGGTGTTTTGTGCAGCTGGGGAGGGGCAAGTGTGTCTAGTGCAGAGGAGAGAGTTTTGTTATAGTGGGCTGTAGTGAGATCAGGGCAGGTTATAGTGGAAGTGTAATGGAGGAGATTTTGAATGATTTTTGAAAATTGGAGCAGGTCCACAGCATGTGTATTTCTGCAGGTGCGGGGGCGGGATGGAGAAGTGGGTTTAGCTTTTGCATTAATATTGTAGGTGACCAGGTGATGGTCTGTAATGGGAAAATGGTGACAGGTGGTGTCAGAAATAGAGCAGAGGTAGGAAAATACCAGGTCGATGGAGTGTCCATCACGGTGAGTCGGGAGTAGGGTGGATTGTGAGAGACCGAAGGAGGATGTGAGTGAAAGAAGTTTAGAGGCAGTGGGGGCAGATGGGTTGTCAATGGGAATGTTGAAGTCCCCAAGAATTAGGGTTGGTATATTTGAAGAGAGAAAGTGAGGAAGTCAGGTGGCGAAGTTGTTAAAGAATCGGGAGGTTGGTCCAGGAGGGCGATAGATGACTGCCACTTTGAGGGAGAGAGGGGAGAACAGGCGAATACAGTGGACTTCAAAGGAGGAGAAGGAGAGCGATGGGACTGGAGGTAGGTATTGATAAGTGCAGGAGGGGGAGAGCAGGATGCCAACACCGTCGCCACGTTTCTCACCTGGCCTAGGGGTATGGCTAAAGTGAAGGCCACCATGTGTGAGAGCAGCAATGGAAACAGTGTCAGAAGGAGATAACCAGGTTTCTGTAATTGCTAAAAGGGTAAAAGCATTTGATATAAACAGGTCATGAATGGCTGTAAGTTTGTTGCAGACAGAGCGAGAGTTCCATAGTGCGCAGGTGAAAGGAGTGTGTGCGTGTGGGATGCATTGGATGGAAATGAGGTTATGTGTGTTGCTTTTATTAAAGTTTCTATAAGGAGTGCGTGATTGGGTAATGGTGGGAATGAGGGTGGGCCCAGGATTTGGAGAGATGTCGCCTGATGCTAATAGCATCAAGATGGAAAGTAAGAGTAGGTGAGAATGAGATTTATAGCAGTGGGGGTATTTCTGGGAGGTGGTGCAGTTTGTTGATATAGATTTTAAAATAGAAATTAGTTCATGAGAGCTAAGGTATGGAGAAGAAAGGAGAGAGGGGCCGATATAAACTGCGTGTGGAGAAGGGTAAGTTATGAGCATGTGAGCCTGCTTGTGGAATAGACATGAGACTGTTAAAAGGAAAAGCAGTCCTGAAAACATAGCAGAATATTAAGTGCAAAAGATTTTTTTGAATGAAAATATTTAGCTTGCCTCAAATCTTCCTCAAATCTTGTTCAATTCTTGTCTAATTCTCAGCCTTGCCACTTAAAGATGGTCACTTAGACAGATGGGAGCTTAGAGATCTTATGGACCCGCATACGTAGTCAAATGATATCAGTTTAATTGCAGTGACTGGTTTAATATTGATGACATAGAAAGGTCATCATATGTTTGATCTAAGCAATTAATATATGTTTCCACTAGTTAAGGTCGGTAAGTGTTTAGGAATCCTGTCGGTGGCAGTGATTCATTCATTCAATCACGGAACAATATGGTTTAATATAGGTGATAAAATCACCAACATTGACTACATGAAGTTGTTCTGATGAATAGGGAGAGTGTACTTGATTGTGCTTAAACTTATATATTTATTGCATTTTCTTTTTGGTGTTTTTTTTTGCACCTTAAAAAAACCTCTCCCCAATGTTATTGTACATTGGGGAGAGGTATGACTAAATGGAGATGAATAAGGTATTTCTGGCTAGAATACTTTATTTATAATATATCACTCCATTAACACGATAGGACAAGGCTAATAATCAGACTGACATATAAAGCCCCATTTCTAGCAGATACTCAAACATTCTCAATACAGGTACCGCAGCAGTAACAGTAGGTTCTTACACATAACGTATAATATCACACTCCCTAAATAATACTTAACCTGTTTGAAGGGATTTAAACACATCAGGTAATACATATCGCCAGCTATTGTTTACCATTTCATCTACTGACCTATGGGATTTCCAGCTCCACTCACGCCCCCTTTCCAACCAATTGCATTATCAGGTGAATGTGGGAGGGGGAGTTGCTGAGACGCAACGCGTCGGGATTGGAGTGCCCAGTCCTAGGAAGGGTATTTAAGACACGCTGTCACAGCGTTCGGTTTGTTCCATTTTTTATAAGTTAAGACACATTGAGAAAGGCCATACACAGGCCGAAACACATTTGTGCTTTAGTCACAGATCTATACTCACCTCGTAGTGCTGCTCTTGCCTCTGTCACCTGAAGCCAACGTAAGCTGTTATTGGCCAGGAAACAGGGAGGCTAACAGCCTATTTTGTGTGAAGTATTTGATTTGATAGCTTGTTTTTATTGTGGTGAGGGACTTACCAGGGTTTCCTGGATGTTTTACATTTATATATTAAAAGTTATATTTTAACTTTATCATACTTACTCTTATAGAGGTGTAGTGCTTTAATCCCCCTTCTTTTGTCCTGTTCCTATAATAGGGTAATTGGTAATTTCTTATACCATCACACAAACAATTGATACATTCGTTTGCAAGCTATAAAAAAATGAGAGACGCTATCTTTAGCTGGACCCCTGGCACGTGTTTCGCTCACGCTTCCTCAGAGGATTTACGTGCCGGCCATTTGGTTGATCTATTTACTGGTTTGCAAGTCCCACCTCTAAATTGTGATAGGATATCATGAAGGGCTGGGTTTATTGTGATTGGAGTTATTGGACAACCACTACTTATCTGTATCCAAAAGGAAAATACTTCCTTGTTTACTATTACTGAATGGGATGTGTTACATAGTTGCAAATATACTTATGAAATTACAAGCAGTTGTTTCATTGTATTACTTCATACTCTGTTGATCTAATAATCCCATTTGCATAGCATAGAATTTTACTCTTTCGCTTTTGTGATCATGTTATAACGGTATGAGTTAAATCTTCAACTTTTCCCATTTGGTGTATTGCTGTACTTTGTCAGATTATATCATATTTTCCTTTTTATGTATGATTATTTAACTTTGTATTGGGGGATGTCTATATATGCACTTCATTTCTTAAGGTGGTGTATTTGCTTTGATTATTTGAGCAGACAGTTCTGGTATTAGGAGGTTTGTTTATATGTACACTTATGTTTATAAATTGTGCGCTAGTAGCTTAACGTTCTTATCTTTCTTGACTCTCTTACACAATATAATTGGAATTTCAATTTATTTAAACAGAAGTACTTATTGATACATGTGTTTGTCTGTTAGAGCAAGCTATTTTGTTTAATTGTTTAGCTTTATATTGAAAATAATCTATGTATGCACTTGCTTTATTAAGGTGGTGTATTTACTTTTTGCCTGAACTGTCAGTTCTAGTATTTGCACTAACAACTAAACGCTCTTATATTTCTTCACTCTCTGACATGATGTTGTTGGAATTTCAATTCATTTAAACAGGAGGACTTATTGATACATTTATTTTTTGTCAAATATGAATTTTATCTGACATATATTATGCGATCATCAGTATGCATAATAATATATTCTCCATACTGATGTGTCTTTCCTTTATCGATATCTAATTGTTGTTATACATAAGTTTTGAGACATTTTGTATGTTAGGACACATGATTATTTTAAATATTTCCATCAAATCTTTAAAGGGACAGTCTAGTCCAAAACAAACTTTCATTATTCAGATAGGGCATATAATTTTAAACAATTTTCCAATTTACTTCTATCACCAATTTTGCTTTGTTCTCTTGGTATTCTCATTTAAAAGCTAAATCTAGGAGGTTAAATATGCTAATTTCTAAGCCCTTGAAGGCCGCCTCTTAGCTCAGGGAATTTTGACAGTTTTCCCCACTAGAGGGTGTTAGTTCATGTGTTTCATATAGATAACACTGTGCTCACACACGTGGAGTTCCTAGGAACCCGCACTGATTAGCTAAAATACAAGTCTGTCAAAAGCCAATCATTTTAGCCAATCAGAGCTGGCTCACCTGAACTCCACGTGCGTGAGCACAGTGTTATCTATATGACACACATGAACTAACACCCTTTAGTGGTGAAAAACTGTCAAAATGCCCTCAGAGAAGAGGCGGCCTTCAAGGGCTTAGAAATTAGCATATGACCCTCCTAGGTTTAGCTTTCAACTAAGAATACCAAGTGAACAAAGCAAAATTGGTGATAAAAGTAAATTGGAAAATTGTTTAAAAATACTGATCTGAATCATGAAAGTTTATTTTGGACTTGACTGTCCCTTTAAGATGCAACAGGTGTCTAGTATTGAGCTTATCTATATTCTAAACAATTATAGATAAACATAATAATTATTGTGTTCATTAAGTCCTTTTGGTTTCAGAGTGTCTAATAGATATATCCATCTATACTTTGTCTATAAAAGTGCCTGTTCCAAGTTTCCTTCTCATATGTCTAGAGATATTTTTTGTATAACAGCAGATTTCAATTCCAAATCCATAGGTGAGCTTTTATGAGCCTTTTGGAAATGTCTTGAAACAGTGGTTAGAGTTTTACCTTTTAATTCATCTTTTTTAGAATTTGTATAAATGTTGATTATAGACAAGTATGATTGTATAGTGATCCAATAAAGATAAGGTTATGAATGGCTATTTTGTTATTTTTTTCTACCTAGAATTTCAGTTCTAATTAAATCTTTCTCAATATTAATTAGGGGTAAACACTTTCTAAGCACTTATAGGTAAATAAGACATTAGTACAAACTTATCTAACCTTCCACACTACATTGGCCTTTTAGCCAGAATATTATATCCTCTACTGGATTGGCCCTTGGCAACAAAAGGTTAATCTGACAACAAGGGCGTTTTCATAGGTAAATTAGAAAGAGACTTTGAGCCTATCCAAGCTTTATGTCTAGAAGTAAAATGTTGGTCAGTAAAGGAATCAGCAACATTTGCATTTCTAAAACTTGGTGCATATACTTGGGGTAGTTTAAATACAGGAGGTGCAGATGATACAGCACTGGCAAAAGGCTTATTGAGTCCTGCTGCAGATCCATGCAATGCTGTAAAGACAGACCTCAGCTCCTGGCAATGCTGTAATGACAGACCTCAGCTCCTGGCAATGCTGTAATGACAGACCTCAGTTCCTGGCAATGCTGTAATGACAGACCTCAGCTCCTGGTAATGCTATAGTTACAGACCTCAGCTCCATGCAATGTTCTAATGACAGACCTCAGCTCCTGGTAATGCTGTAGTTACAGACCTCAGCTCCTGTGGTAATGCTGTAGTTAGAGACCTCAGCTCCTGGCAATGCTGTAATGACAGACCTCAGCTCCTGGCACTGCTGTAATGACAGACCTCAGCTCCTGGCACTGCTGTAATGACAGACCTCAACTCCTGGCACTGCTGTAATGACAGACCTCAGCTCCTGGCACTGCTGTAATGACAGACCTCAGCTCCTGGCACTGCTGTAATGACAGACCTCAGCTCCTGGCAATGCTATAATGACAGACCTCAGCTCCTGGCACTGCTGTAGTTACAGACCTCAGCTCGTGGCACTGATGTAATGACAGACCTCAGCTCCTGGCAATGCTGTAATGACTGACTTCAGCTCCTGACACTGCTGTAGTTACAAACCTCAGCTCCTGGCACTGCTGTAATGACAGACCTCAGCTCCTGGCACTGCTGTAGTTACAGACATCAGCTCCAGGCACTGCTGTAATGACAGACCTCAGCTCCTGGCACCGCTGTAATGACAGAACTCAGCTCCTGGCACTGCTGTAGTTACAGACCTCAGCTCCTGGCAATGCTGTAATGACAGACCTCAGCTCCTGGCACTGCTGTCATGACAGACCTCAGCTCCTGGCACTGCTGTAGTTACAGATCTCAGCTCCTGGCATTGCTGTAATTACAGACTTCAGCTCCTGGCAATGCTGTAGTTACAGACTTCAGCTCCTAGCAATGCTGTAATGACAGACCTCAGCTCCTGGCATTGCTGTAATGACAGACCTCAGCTCCTGGCACTGATGTAATGACAGACCTCAGCTCCTGGCACTGCTGTAATGACAGACCTCAGCTCCTGGTACGGCTGTAGTTACAGACCTCAGCTCCTGGCACTGATGTAATGACAGACCTCAGCTCCTGGCACTGATGTAATGACAGACCTCAGCTCCTGGTACGGCTGTAATTACAGACCTCAGCTCCTGGCACTGATGTAATGAAAGTCCTCAGCTCCTGGTACTGCTGTAGTTACAGACTTCAGCTCCTGGCAATGCTGTAGTTACAGACTTCAGCTCCTGGCAATGCTGTAGTTACAGACCTCAGCTCCTGGCAATGCTGTAGTTACAGACCTCAGCTCCTGGCAATGCGGTAGTTACAGACCTCAGCTCCTGGCAATGCAGTAGTTACAGACCTCAGCTCCTGGCATTGCTGTAATGACGGACTTCAGCTCCTGGCACTGATGTAATGACAGACCTCACCTCCTGGCACTGATGTAATGACATACCTCAGCTCCTGGCACTACTGTAATGACAGACCTCAGCTCCTGGCACTGCTGTAGTTACAGACTTCAGCTCCTGGCACTGCTGTAATGACAGACCTCAGCTCCTGGCACTGCTGTTATGACAGACCTCAGCTCCTGGCAATGCTGTAATGACAGACCTCAGCTCCTGGCAATGCTGTAGTTACAGACCTCAGCTCCTGGCACTGCTGTAGTTACAGACCTCAGCTCCTGGCACTGCTGTAATGACATACCTCAGCTCCTGGCACTGCTGTAGTTACAGACCTCAGCTCCTGGCACTGCTGTAATGACATACCTCAGATCCTGCCACTGCTGTAATGACAGACCTCAGCTCCTGACACTGCTGTAGTTACAGACCTCAGATCCTGGCACTGCTGTAATGACATACCTCAGCTCCTGGCACTGCTGTAGTTACAGACCTCAGCTCCTGGCAATGCTGTAATTACAGACCTCAGCTCCTGGCACTGCTGTAATTACAGACCTCAGCTCCTGGCAATGCTGTAATTACAGACCTCAGCTCCTGGCACTGCTGTAGTTACAGACCTCAGCTCCTGGCACTGCTGTAGTTACAGACCTCTGCTCCTGGCAATGCTGTAATGACAGACCTCAGCTCCTGGCACTGCTGTAATGACAGACTTCAGCTCCTGGCAATGCTGTAATGACAGAGCTCAGCTCCTGGCACTGATGTAATGACATACCTCAGCTCCTGGCACTACTGTAATGACAGACCTCAGCTCCTGGTACAGC
Organism: Bombina bombina; assembly: GCF_027579735.1. NCBI lineage: Eukaryota > Metazoa > Chordata > Amphibia > Anura > Bombinatoridae > Bombina > Bombina bombina. The sequence continues at coordinate 233,899,973 of NC_069505.1, read as the reverse complement.
TGTAGTTACAGACTTCAGCTCCTGGCACTGCTGTAATGACCGACCTCAGCTCCTGGCACTGCTGTTATGACAGACTTCAGCTCCTGGCAATGCTGTAATGACAGACCTCAGCTCCTGGCAATGCTGTAGTTACAGACCTCAGCTCCTGGCACTGCTGTTATGACAGACTTCAGCTCCTGGCAAATGCTGTAATGACAGACCTCAGCTCCTGGCAATGCTGTAGTTACAGACCTCAGCTCCTGGCACTGCTGTAGTTACAGACCTCAGCTCCTGGCACTGCTGTAATGACATACCTCAGCTCCTGGCACTGCTGTAGTTACAGACCTCAGCTCCTGGCACTGCTGTAATGACATACCTCAGCTCCTGGCACTGCTGTAATGACAGACCTCAGCTCCTGGCAATGCTGTAATTACAGACCTCAGCTCCTGGCAATGCTGTAATTACAGACCTCAGCTCCTGGCACTGCTGTAGTTACAGACCTCTGCTCCTGGCAATGCTGTAATGACAGACCTCAGCTCCAGGCACTGCTGTAGTTACAAACCCCACTGCTCCTGGCACTGCTGTAATGACAGACCTCAGCTCCTGGCACTGCTGTAATTACAGAGATTCTTTTAACTGTCTGTATCAGAGAGATTCTTTTACTGTCTGTAGCAGGGAGATTCTTTTTACTGTATGTAGCAGAGAGATTCTTTTTACTGTCTGTAGCAGAGAGATTCTTTTTACTGTCTGTAGCAGGGAGATTCGTTTTACTGTCTGTAGCAGGGAGATTATTTTTACTGTCTGTAGCAGGGAGATTCTTTTTTTTTTTTTTTAAACTTTTATTTATAGCAAAGAAGACATATTACAATAATCAAGTATAAAAATAATGCATCACAGTGAACAAATTTTTCCATATAAAATTTAAGATATAACACACAGTGTCAAGGTAGGGGTCGAAAATCCCCCTTACATTAGTATATGACATGATAAAAAAACTATACAAAAAATAGAAAACATACCAAAATTAACCATATATATACCAATTCCAGATACCCTACTACATTTGTGACTTATTTGTAATCATTCTTCTCCTTTACTTGTTTCCACAAATAATATCACTCTCAAACATACAAACAGCCAAAAAAAAAAAAAAAAAAAAGGGAAAACCCAACTCTCTCATTTCCCCGCCCCCCCCTATCACCTCAACCAGCATCTATCAACCATTCTCCAGGGAAGTGGCCAGCTAGAATATTTACCATAACGTATTCAGCATCTCTGAAAGGTTTAATCAGTTTTTTTTGGAGTACAAGGGGAAGAGATCTCACAAATGTTTCCCATTTTCTGAAGAATGCAGGCAGATATTTATCTTGTGGATAGGGAATATTAAATTGCTCAGTTAGGAAATGATTGATCATAGCCCTTTTAAATTGTGTCATTGTGGGCGCGGAAGAAGCTTTCCAAGATGTAAAAATAAGATTACGAGCCGTTAGGATTATAGTGTTTATCAAACTATAGTTCTTGGTTATTCCCTGAAATTTCACCAAAAAGAAAATCTCCATTGGAGATAATTTATGATCCAATTTCAGGACTACTGTCATCCAATAGGACCCGTGTTTTGTACCATTTGGAGAGAGCAGCAGGAGTGAGATATCTTTTAAGACCAACTTTTATCTGTGACTCTCTCCAGGAGGTCGGAACCCAACTTTTTTGAATTATTTTGAAGCTCCAAGTAATAGTTTGTTCGTTTATATCTGGGAAGTACGTGCCCCACATTGAAACCATGTCGCTCACCTGTGTCTTTGACGCTTTCTGATTTATGAGAAGATATAGTGGGGAAATTCTATAAATTCCTGCCGCGTGCAAGGAGATCTTAGCCTGTAGCTCACCTCGGGACCAGTTATTTCCGTATTTTGAGCGCAACTCCTGAAGATAATGCCTAACTTGGAGATAAGCGTAAAATTCGCGTGGATGTAAGTCGAATTGCGTTGCAATATCTTCAAACAATAGTGGGTATCCGTCTGAGTCCTGTAGTTGGCACATATTTTGAAGGCCCTTTAACGACCAGACTTTAAATATCTGGTTAGTACGACCTGGCCCAAACTCGGGATTACCACATATAGTTAAATATTGCGAGATATAAGGGGAACAATCATTTTCCACACATAACCTCTGCCAGGCCACTATGATGTTCTTAAATGTAGTCAGATAAAATATATTAGAAGGAAGAGACGTAAGAGGACAATGTAAGAGCGCCTTCAAGCTAAATGGTGCCACTATTTGATTTTCCCAAATAAATGAGGAGATTTGGTCTTTCCCAGTTAACCAGTCTAGAGCAAATCTGGCTATAATGACCAGATTATACGTATGAATGTTAGGGAGAGCAAGGCCTGCTGACAGCTTAGAATTCATGAGTCTCTGGATTGCAATGCGTGGTCTCTTTCCGTTCCATAAAAATTGAGAACATGCCCTGTTATACATGATAATATCTTTTTTATGTAAAAAACACGGGATGTTCTGAAATATGTAAAGAAGTTTTGGGAAGAGGACTGATTTAATTAAGTTCACGCGAGCCGTTAATGATATAGGCAACGAGGTCCACTCCTTTAGTTTTCTTTTACAGTAATCCAAGCCCGGCCTATAATTTAGCTTGTACCACTCTTCTGGGTTTCTGGATAGACAGAGACCAAGATAGGTAATCCGGGAAACCTCAAGAAAAGGATGATTGCCATAGTAGGGGGGTTTTCTATATAGCCACATTAATTCTGATTTTGAGATGTTTATCTTAAATCCAGAGATCTCCCCGAATTCTTGAGTAATCATTTGAAAAATAGGTAAAGTAACCTTAAGATTGGAGAGGAATATTAAAAGATCATCCGCATATAGGAGTAACACTAACTTTTCGTCTGCCAATAAAATCCCATCCAATTCCTGTCTTAGTCGAATGGCAAGAGGTTCTATGCTCAGATTAAATAGGAAAGGGGAAAAAGGGCATCCTTGTCTGGTCCCTCTAAATAGATCAAACCGATGAGTAGATGCATTATTTATGATGACCGCCGAGGAAGGAGTACTATAGATTAGCCGAATGTAATTAGTAAAGTATTCAGGGAATCCAAACCGATCTAGAGCAGAGAATAAATGATCCCAATCAACGCGGTCAAACGCTTTCTCCGCATCGATCATTAAAATAGCCTTATCTTCAGATTCGTATGCCCTAAAAGACTTATACCTATTCCAGCAAGATTCAATCAGGATTAATAGTTTCCTCGTATTTCTCACGGGATTCCGGCCCGACATAAAACCAGATTGATTCTCATGGATTAAGTCACCCATATATGGTTTCAGTCGAGAGGCTATTATAGCTGCGAGCAGCTTGTAGTCGGTGTTAAGGACAGAGATCGGTCTGTAGGAGCTAGGCAGTTCGGGGTCTTTACCCTTTTTTAAAATTAACGAAATATTCGCAGTTGTAAAGGAGGGAGAACAATTGGTGTTTTCTGAAAAGTAAAAGTTAAATAACTTATTCAATATTGGGGTCACCTGTATCTGTAAAATCCTATAATACTCGATAGGAAGGGCATCGGGTCCGGCCGCTTTATTGGCTTTTGCGTTCTTAATTGCCAATGTGATTTCCTCCTCAGTGATAGTAGTATTAATCGCGTCCCTGGCCTCAGAGGATAGTCTTGGCATCTTAATCTTTTCCCAAAATGCCGATTTCTTAACGGGGTTAATAGGATCCCTTTTGTATAGATCTTTAAAAAAGTCAAAGAATACTCTTTCAATGTCAGAATGTTTGGTGTATCTTGTATCTCCCTGCTTAATAGCGGATATTGGATGTCTGGGGGAAGATTTAGCTAGTCTGGCCAAGAATTTCGCCGATCTACCTGTAAAGCCCCCGTACATTGAATTCATTCTAAATTCTTCCTGGACACTGTTCTGTTTAAGATGTGTGTCACGGAGAGTTTTTGCAGCCACATATGCATCCCAACCTTCTTTAGTGTGATTTATAATGTAAGCTCTAAATGCATTTTTAACCTGGTTAGCAAGTTGTCTGGTTGCCAGACTCCATTTTTTTTTCAGATGCAAGGAGTATGATTTAATCTCCCCTCGTAGAACGGCCTTAGAGGCCTCCCAGAACACTTCAATTTTATCTATATAGTTATGGTTATTATTATAGTATTCATCCCATTTTAAACAAAGTTGATTCTGAAACTTGACATTATTACTCAGATACTTAGGGAAATGAATATGGTTCCTACCCCGATATCCGTAATTCATATCACATCTCAGCACGATCACGGCGTGATCGGAGATGACAATATCCTCAATTTTAGAAATCCAGTCCCAGCTAAGCAAGGGTTCAGAAATTAGAAAATAGTCAATCCTAGAAAAGGACTGCTGGGCGTGAGATAAACAAAGTTGATTCTGAAACTTGACATTATTACTCAGATACTTAGGGAAATGAATATGGTTCCTACCCCGATATCCGTAATTCATATCACATCTCAGCACGATCACGGCGTGATCGGAGATGACAATATCCTCAATTTTAGAAATCCAGTCCCAGCTAAGCAAGGGTTCAGAAATTAGAAAATAGTCAATCCTAGAAAAGGACTGCTGGGCGTGAGATAAACACGTATAATCTCGGGCATCCGGGTTCTGGACTCGCCATATATCCACCAGCCCCAGATGAGAACATAATTTCTGGAAAATCCGAGATTTCCTATCCCTATTTTTTAAAGCCTTTTTATTTGAACTATCCAAAAAGGGATCTGCAGTCAGGTTTAGATCTCCCCCGATAATTAAATTCAACCCGATATACCTATGTAGTTTAACTGAAAGGGTTGACCAGAATTTATGGTCAGTTTGGTTAGGACCATATATATTACACAATATGTACTTCATATGTTTAATTTCCATTTCCACAATTAAAAATCTGCCCTCAGGATCGGCTTCAGTATTAATTATCTGATAGTCCAATTTCCGATTTACTAAAATAGCCACCCCCCTCTTCCTAGATGTAAAAGGAGCCGCCAAAACTTCACCCACCCATTTAGATTTCAATTTAGGGATTTCAAGCGCGTTGAGGTGTAATTCCTGTAAAAAAACTATATCAGGGTTAAATTTACCCAGATGAATTCCTTTGGTAAACGCTTCTGTCAGAGATGTGTGTGCACTCACCCAGCGTGCCGCGCTGTCTTCACTGCTATCTCAGCAGCACCGCTCTGCTCTGTGTCTCCTCTTCAGCGCTCCCCACGGGAGCTAAGGCCGGGAAGGAAGGTTCCGGTTCAACAGGTGCAAACGGATAGTACAGGGAAATTTGACCGGATTCCCTGAGAAATCAACAAGGTAAAGAGTAGCCAGAATCCTTGCACTCAAATGGATCGGTCAGGGTGAAATGCCAAAAAACGAACCAGCACCAATGAGCTATGATAAAAAGCTTCTTTTATTGGATAGATAGCACATAAAAAGGCATACACGCCAGCACAAAATACAGGTCAAACGCGTTTCGTAGTTCTCACTTCTTCAGTGACCTCTGACTAAACCTGAAAACACTCCCTTGATAAAGGCACTAACCACTCCCCTAACACAGGTGTTTAAAGGTAAGTCAGATTAAAGTAAGAAAATGGAGGGTAATTCATATACATTCATTTGAGTTCATTACAAACAATGAATAAAGGGTAAGCCTATGTAAAAACAGAATATGCAGAGAGACACTCATATGTATTACATTCCATGGATCAATTGGCTTACTTCAATTAATATTTAGAAATCATCATTCTCTTTGAATCACCCAAAAAGCCATAAATGATCAACATGTGTATAACATATTTAATAAACCTCCAAAAAGTTACCTGGTATCTAAATAGATGTGGCCCATTATAAGATAAGGTTATTATATTTAACAATAATAAAGGGTCATAGTTTTTCATTTGAAATTTATGGTAATCAAGGTGAAACTTAGGTTTCAGTAATGAATACTCCACAATTATATTTCACCAAAAATGATTGTTATTATCTAAATAGATATGGCCCATTATAAGACGAAATCATTATATTTAACAATAATAAAGGGTCATAGTTTTTCAATTGAGATTTATGATAATCAAAGTGAAGCTTAGGTTTCAATAATAAATGCTCCACAATTATATTTCACCAAAAGTAATTATTATTAAATGATACCCTCTTCTTCAAATGTTACATGAATTCAGTCCACATAGAGTTTAATGTCCCAATCTGAGTTTAACCCTTTAGGGACCCTCGTATTCAGTTGGAAAATCCAATAGACCTCCCTTTGACTTAGTAGTTTTAATCTATTGCCTCCTCTAGGTGGTCTTTTCACGTGCTCAATACCCTGAAAGCATAGTAATTTACTGTTGCCATTATGTTCAGACTTAAAATGTAAGGCAACTGGAGTATCCGAGTCCTCATCACTGATGGATCTCAGATGCTCCAGGAACCTTGTTTTGAGGGGTCTGGTCGTCTGGCCAACATATTTAATGTTGCACTGTTTGCACGTGAGTAGATAAATCACGTAAGATGTATTACAATTAATGTATTCCTTTATATGAAAGGATTTTTCATTATCAGTAGATGTGAACGTATCCCCCAGCGTGGCATGGGTGCATGAAATGCACCTTCTACTGCCACAGTGGAAGAAACCTTTCTTCAAACTTAACCAGTTTTCACTGGCAACTGTGGGGAGCATAGACGGAGAAAGAATATTCGCCAGAGTCCTAGATTTCCTTGTTACAAATTTACATCCCCCTTCCACTATCTTATTCATGGTATCATCTACCCTAAGTATGGGGAGGGATTTCTTAATTATTTGGCAAATATTGTCATATTCTTTGCTATAGGCCGTAATGAATACTGGTTTCTGCTGGTAATTAGCCTTTTTCTGAGTCTTATATGTAATCAGATCTTGCCTTGTCATATCATCCACTTTGGTCTTTGCTTCCTTCAAGTCATCAATTTTATATCCCCTTTCCAAGAACCTCTCAGTGGTTCTCTCAGAATGCACCTCGTACGCCCTTTCCGTGCTACAATTTCTCTTCGTCCTCATATATTGGCCCTTGGGGATTGCCTTTATTACATGTCTTGGGTGACTGGATTTAGCCATTAGCAGAGTATTACCTGCACTCTCTTTCCTATATAGTTCTACTTCTACACAACATTCATTTGTGTTTGGTTTAATAAGAACATCAAGGAAAGGCATCTCTGTTCTACTCATATTCATGGTAAAACGAAGATTATGTTGGTTGTCAGAGAGATATGTGAAGAAGTCATTAACCATTGAATCATTCCCATTGAAAATGAACACCAGGTCGTCAATATAGCGACCATAATGAATAATGTGTTCTTTGAAGGGATTACCATCGCCAAAGACACGGGACAGCTCCCACCAACCTAAAAATAGGTTGGCATAAGTGGGTGCAAATTTTGCTCCCATGGCTGTCCCCTGTCTTTGGCGATAATAATCCCCCTCAAATAGGAAAAAATTATGAGTCAATAGGAATTCAATTGACCTTAAAATAAACTCCCTGAGTCCAGTGTCATAATCCGTATATGTCTCAAGACATGACTGTATGGCCATGATGCCCTTTTCATGGGGGATCGAGGTATAAAGAGATACAACATCAATGGTCACAATGCAATAATTGTCCTGCCATTTCACTTGTTCTATCTGTCTGATAAAATCAGTGGTATCTCTAATATAGCTCTTGAGGCCCAGTACAATGGGTTGTAGTAGGGTATCTATCATCGCACTTAATGGCTCGTTTAATGAACCGATACCCGCCACTATGGGGCGTCCAGGAGGTGAAGTCAGGCTCTTATGAACCTTTGGGAGGCAGTGAAAGATTGGTGCAACAGGATGTTCAACTAATAGATAATCAAAATTCGTTTTTGTTATTGCACCAATCATCACTGCCCAATCCAAAAGGTCATGAAGAATTCTCCTATACTTGAATGTGGGATTAATAGGAAGTTTTTCATACACTTCCTCGTCTTGCAACTGTCTATGCACCTCTTTTATGTAGTCTGTCCTATCAAGGACGACTACATTCCCTCCCTTATCTGAATTGCGTATTACAATTGACGAATTACTCTTCAATTGTTTCATAGCAATCCTTTCTTGTTTACTCATATTGTCATGTTTAAATAAACCCCTCATGTCTGTGTTTTTCTTGTGAAGTTCAATCAACTCTTTTTCAACTGTTTTGTGAAATACCTCTATGCTATTACTCCTAATGTGTGAAGGATAGAACTCTGATTTACTTTTAAATCTTGTCAGCGGAATGTCACTACTTTTTACATTTTGAACATTCTCACCTGCTTCCCTCTCTAAATAGTTCAAATCTATTTCAGCACATAAATCAGCAAAAGACAATATTACATTATCATTTGTTTCTTTGATAGTCTGATCCAAACATTCAGATTCATCCAAAACATTGCTACTACTTGATGTTTCAAAAAAATATTTCTTTAACGTCAAAGATCTTACAAATTTATTAATATCCACAATGGTTTGGAATAAATCGAAATGTGAGCTAGGGGCAAAACCCAGCCCCAATGATAGCACTTTTATCTGGTTATCGGTAAGTTTCACAGATGATAAATTAATGACATTTTTAGAGGTTAAACATATTTCCTGTTCTGAGACTGTCTTTGTCTCCTTGGGTAACGGTGCATCCTCCCCTGTTGCTGTACCCCCTGGTAACCCCTGCCCCTTCCTATGCTTTCTTCCCCGTCTAGTCCTACGTTTTTTTCTTTTGCTTTTGTCTGCAAGATGCCTTTCATGTTTTTTGAGACCTGGGAGGAAATAGTATCTGCATTCTCCCTATCTACAGTAGACTGTAAGACAAAAGTATTGCTTGGATTTGCTCCATCAACAACCCCTTCAAAATCAGATGAATCATAGTCGTATTCAGTATCTGTTTCATTAAATTTTACTCTCTTTTTGTCTGGCTTATAATTACTATTAGCTCTCTGTTTCTTCTTACCCCCTGTATGGATCCATCTATATACATTCCCTTTGTCATAATCATCTTTATCCCTGGATATTTTAGTTTTCTTAAAAAACCATAAATTCTCTCTAAACTCCTCCATAACTTTTTTGATCTTATCATCATAACCTTTGAATTCAGGTTTAACAGACAAAGGGCGAATAAAATCCTGTACTTTCTTAATCTCTAGGATTAGATTAGACCTCTGTTTTTTCTTATACTCAATAAGAAGATCCATAAGGGCTAAAGAGCATTGGGTTAATAGCTCATTCCATTTTCTAATAAATTCAGGGTCTGTTACCTCAAAAGAGGGAAATTTCTTTATTCGTAAACCTCTTGGAATGCGGAGAAACTTTTTATATATATTAAAGGTTTTGACATCAATCTCTAATCTAGTGTCCTGTTTTAACAGTCTGTCCATCTTAAAGAAAAGTGAATCCAGATTCTCTTGTTGTTCTTGTTCTAATTTGTCATCATCATAATCCCCTGTGTTAGGGGAGTGGTTAGTGCCTTTATCAAGGGAGTGTTTTCAGGTTTAGTCAGAGGTCACTGAAGAAGTGAGAACTACGAAACGCGTTTGACCTGTATTTTGTGCTGGCGTGTATGCCTTTTTATGTGCTATCTATCCAATAAAAGAAGCTTTTTATCATAGCTCATTGGTGCTGGTTCGTTTTTTGGCATTTCACCCTGACCGATCCATTTGAGTGCAAGGATTCTGGCTACTCTTTAAATTTACCCAGGTATTTTATTATGGCTTTCCTTTTAATTGGGGAGTTAATACCACCTATATTCCAAGACAGTAGGTTACAATTAATACCCAATAGATCTATTTGTATTTAGAAACCATAGATACATACACAAATAAACCCAATACATTTTCATTCTCAGGCGGTCAGGGGAGCGTGTCAGAAAGAGAGGGCGATAATCCCCTGAAGGGGGAGAGGGGGAAAGGGACGGGAGAAACGGCGAGACGGAGAGAAAAAAACAAAAACAGAAACAAAAACAAACAAAACAAAAAAAAAAACCCCACACACACCCCATTCATACTGTTTCTTCCACCAATACACTTCAAGAAGTATAAAAGAACCATATTGACTAATTTTTATCACAATTGGCATCTCTGTAACTAAATAGCAATACACAGGCTTTAGAATCATAAAACCCCTGTCTAGTAATAGGAAATGCATACTAAGGTATCCCTGCTTCTCTACAGAAGGCTTCCGCCTCCATAACATTATTCAGTGTGTGTGTAGTGCCATCCTTCAATACCACTAACTTTGCAGGATACAGAAGCTTAATATTGTAGTTTTCCTTCTGAAGTCTACCATAAAAGAAAGACATATCCCTTCTCTTTGCCAAGGTTTCAGAGGAAAAATCCTGAAACATCAACAACTTATGTTGGCTAAAAGAGAGAGGATTACATTTCCTATAATGCCTGAGGTACAGCAACTTATCCTGGAAATTCACAAATTTAAAAATCACAGGTCTGGGTCTCTGGATCTCACTATGCTCACGGCGCTGACCTATCCTGTGCACTCTTTCAATCTGGAAAGGGGTAGCAGGAACTGGAATCTGCAGGGCCTGTGGTAATGTAGAAGAGACAAAGGTCATTAGATCTTGGAATTCAGGGATTTCAGGGAGCCCAATCACTTTTAAGTTATTACGCCTTGAGCGATCCTCAAGGTCCTCGATCTTAGCTTGTAAAGAAGCAATAGTTTTACCATAAGTATCTATAGATGGATCTAATACATTGAACCTATCTTCTAGGTCCGAGATTCTGTTCTCAATTTCATCTATTCTAGATGAAAATTGTCTAACTTCTGTAGTGAGACTAGATATCTCGTTCCGGATCTCCTGTTTGATCATATCAAATTGGGGTGTAAGAATTTTGGCTACTTCGGCTGCAAATTCTGCCATATTATTAGAGGGGGGATTGAAAGACCCTTTATCTTGAGGGGAGACTATGCTAGAATCCAGATTCCTGCTAGTCCCTTTTTTTTCTTTTGGTTTAGGAGGCATATTGGAAGGAGAACCCTTCTGATGCAGATACCTGTCCATGGACCAGGAGTGTCCCTTGTTAAACTACAATGGGACAGTGCTTACACAAAAAAAACAAAAAAAAACCCTATATTATTCTATCAGGTAAACCTTATTCCATGAATTTCTTATTCATTAATTCTAGCTGCCAGGTAATTTCTGAGTGCAACGGTTTGATCTATATAATCCCTAAAAAGATTTTGTCCATTTAGGAAAAAAACCCCAGACAGACGCTTCAATAAATCTTAAAGAGAATTCACCAGTGCTTATATTTCTAAAAATGGAAAGAGAATTTCCCCCTATTTCTCTTTCTTTCCCTTCCTTACCCACTTCCTTCTTGGTAAAGAAGGTGTTAACTATAGTGCTTGTGGTAAATTTAATAGCAAGTGACTTACTATAAATGTGATAACCCTTTTTTTTTTTTTTTTAATTATAAGAACCTACAATACCCCAAACAGAGTATCATTTAAAGGTGTGTATGTGTTATTACTAATGTGTGACTCTAATTCTTAAGCGTCCTATACAAAACCAAGTATGTAATGAGTGCTTTTCAACAAACTTGTGTTTCTATTATGTGTAGTGGGCCTAGTTTAATTTGGCCTAAGAGAAAAGAAAAAAAAAAAATCCTAACCTAATATATCAACCCAATGAAAACCAAACTATCTTCAAACAAGATGTGAGTAAATTACCTACCTAATGTGTATGGCCCTAATGTTTGTATGCCAATATCATAACAAGTCATGAGAAAAAAACCCAAAAAAAAAAAAACCCCCGCAACCTTTACAGAGAGACTTGTGTAACTTAGAATAGCAATAACAGCAGTGACTGTAGAGAATTTTAGATCCCAATAGAACAGATTTGGGTTTCTTTTCCTGCAACAAATATGTTAAATTATGATTTGTATCTAATAATATGTACAACTATCATATCTAGTATTCGGCAATAGTAAGGAAAGGCACAGCAAAAAAGAGAAAAGAACAAATACAGGGAACAGGGGATACAGGGAACAGAACACAAAAAAAAACAAACCAACAACAAAAATAATTATAATACCATATGCAACTCAATAGCACTGTGACCAAAAGATGTCAATAACTTGACAGAAACTAATTGGAGGGAGAAAAGTAAAAACACTAATATCCTTCTTGTTAACACAATGACCCCCAACTCCAATCGGACACAGTATCAGGTTTCACTTATTGCAGGATCCCCCAGATAGCTTTCCATGCTAAGGAAGTCTGGCCAAATACTGAAAAAAACATGTTATTAAGGACAGCCATTAATATATAATATATAGAGTACAGGATGAGTCCTGCCACTACGCCTGAGCGGGCCGGTCAGCCATGTACTATAACCAGATTAAATTTTAAAAGGCAGAGAGTGCACCGGCCCAGATCACCAAACTCCGTGCATAAGTTCCATATAATGGATGCAGGCTCCACACACAGAGGCGGACAGCTGCCCCTTACCAGCCTTGAGATTGCAGTTTTGTATTTCGTAGTAGCAGAGTCCTCCTAGTTCAGGTGTTTAAACCAGGGCATTTGTATAACATAAGGGGAGATAGTACCTCAGTTCCAGACGCCCACGCTTACAGAGCTGCTGCAAAATGATGTCAAGCTTAGACCTTCCTCCTTCTTTGCGGAGTATCGGCACTGCAGTGTGACGCAATGGAGGACCCAGAAAGAGGCAGCGTTTCTGGAAGGAGACTTGGAAGACGTCTATGGTGGCCCAACAGAACCGGAACGGCTAGAAATCAGGCAAAGAGCTCTCCACGTCAGTCAAGCCGCAGGAAATCACAAACACCAGGAGCGGAGCAGCGCCCACAGTGCCAATCACCCTCCGTCACAGCCAGGGGACTCGGGTGTCACAGCAAACAACAAGCCCAACCAGGTGGGCCAGCAGGACTCTCCCTCGACACGGGTGTAACCAGGCACCCAGGAACAGCAGAAAACCGGCACCGGCAGGCCAGCAGCGGAACTCCAGACAATCCTCAACCAAACAGCCAGGTAATCTTTAATTCATCAAATGGAGAGAAGGTCAAGAGCTTTCGATTAGGGAATAGGTTCAAACAGTAGAACACCTGAAGGCTCCTAGGATTTGGTGTGCACCCGCCACTGTGCACGATTAGGCTGTAGGTATAGACTTCCAACGCCGGATCGCAATCCAGGAACCCAGGCCTGATTCTGGCCAAGGGAAACAGCGTAGGTTGGTGATGTCTTAGGCCTCACATAGAGGCATAGAGCTTCAGATACACCTGCAGATACCTGCAGCTACCTGGCGAGCCCGCCTCCAACCGGAAGTCCACCAGGGAGATTCTTTTTAATGTGTGTAGCAGAGAGATTCTTTTTACTGTCTGTAGCAGAGATTCTTTTTACTGTCTGTAGCAGAAAGATTCTTTTTACTGTCTGTAGCAGAAAGATTCTTTTTACTGTCTGTAGCAGAGAGATTCTTTTTACTGTCTGTAGCAGGGAGATTCTTTTTACTGTCTGTAGCAGGGAGATTATTATTATTCTTTATTTATAAAGCGCCAACAGATTTCGCAGCGCTGCCCATGGGTACAAGGATAACAGTACAATGGAGAAACAAAACGACAACATTTTAGAGACAAAAACAGGGGGAATTGAGGGCCCTATTCCCGTGGGAACTTACAGATTCGTTTCACTGTATGTAGCAGAGAGATTCTTTTTACTGTCTGTAGCAGGGAGATTCTTTTTTACTGTCTGTAGGAGAGATTCTTTTTACTGTCTGTAGCAGAGAGATTCTTTTTACTGTCTGTAGCAGGGAGATTATTTTTACTGTCTGTAGTAGAGATTCTTTTTACTGTCTATAGCAGAGAGATTATTTTTACTGTCTGTAGCAGGGAGATTCTTGATTCTTTTTAAACAACTTTACATTCCATAGCTCAGCTTTATTCTAGCGCAATCCACCACAGGTATTGTTTTTAGACATCTTTACCTTTTCTTCAGAGGCCACACTAAATCCGCAGTCTTTCTGTGCTTCTCATCCCTGCACCTCCTCTTGTGTCAGTCTCCCTCAGTGAAATGCAGGGACCACCCTTATGTGAGACACACATCATTATCAAGGTAAAAACTGTCTTTAGAGATTTCCAACAGGAGTTTCATAGTACTGGTGAGACTTTACAGAGAATTTCCTAAACCCACAAAGCTTTAGAAAACTGAGCCCCAAGTGCTTCTCTGCCCTGGGCATCATTCGCTTTAGAAATTGGTAATTACAGGAATTGCGCATTTAAATTGTTTTAACGTTGATGCATCTATAACGGCATTTCATACTGTACTACTAATTTGTTTGTTAAACAAGTATGCAAAAGTGTATGACAAAATCTGTTTGTTTGGATAGTATGTTACAGCAATAAAGCTGTAGAATTTGTTCTTATGATCAGAGACTAGGGATGCCACCTCAGCCATGTTTTCCTGGACACTTATGAGTTACACGTGCTGCAGGGTTTGCAGGGAGGAACATGTATTGAGCCTCTGGACATCACGGGGTCGATCCGATATAGATCGTAGTTTGCGGCGCAAGCAAGGGAACCCGCGTCGCCCGCAGTTTCAGCTCGCAACTCGAGCTATCCCATATACTGCGCCGTCAGATGCTAACGTGCCGTAAGTCAGATAAACCAGCGATGTCCAGAAATCTGCGCAAGTACAAATTTCTGGCGTCGCCAGTGACTTGCGGCACGTTAGAAACTGCCGGCGCCTACAAAACCTGACTAAAGTCTAAATCACCCGCACTGTCTAACACGCCTCCCTAACATAGCCCGACAAGTCTAACACGCCTCCCTAACATAGCCTGACACGTCTAACCCTCTATCCGCTATCCCCCCTCACTATCCTAACAATAAAATATGTATTAACCCCTAAACCGCCGCTCCCGGAGCCCGCCGCAACCTAATAAAATTATTAACCCCTAAACCGCCACCAGCTATATTAAATCTATAACCCCCCTAAAGTGAGCCCCTAACTACCGCCGCCATCTACCTTACCTACCCCCTAAAGTGAGCCCCTACCCCACCGCTATCTATTGTAAAATTATTAACCCCTAATCTAATCCCCCTATACCGCCGCCAGCTATATTAAATTATTTAACCCCTGAAATACTAAACTATCCCTACCACTAAACCTAAGTCTAACCCTACAAATAGCCCTGAAAAGGGCTTTTTGCGTGGCATTGCCCCAAAGTAACAGCTCTTTTGCCAGCCCTTAAAAGGGCTTTTTGCGGGGCATGCCCCAAAGAATTCAGCTCTTTTGCCAGCCCTTAAAAGGGCTTTTGGCGGGCTTTGTCACAAAGTAAACTGCTCTTTTGCCTACAATCTACATCCCCCTACACCGCGGCCACCTATAATAACAGAATTTATGCTTACCTGATAAATTACTTTCTCCAACGGTGTGTCCGGTCCACGGCGTCATCCTTACTTGTGGGATATTCTCTTCCCCAACAGGAAATGGCAAAGAGTCCCAGCAAAGCTGGTCACATGATCCCTCCTAGGCTCCGCCCACCCCAGTCATTCGACTGACGGACAGGAGGAAATATATATAGGAGAAACCATATGATACCGTGGTGACTGTAGTTAGAGAAAATAATTCATCAGACCTGATTAAAAAACCAGGGCGGGCCGTGGACCGGACACACCGTTGGAGAAAGTAATTTATCAGGTAAGCATAAATTCTGTTTTCTCCAACATTGGTGTGTCCGGTCCACGGCGTCATCCTTACTTGTGGGAACCAATACCAAAGCTTTAGGACACGGATGAAGGGAGGGAGCAAATCAGGTCACCTAAATGGAAGGCACCACGGCTTGCAAAACCTTTCTCCCAAAAATAGCCTCCGAAGAAGCAAAAGTATCAAATTTGTAAAATTTGGCAAAAGTGTGCAGTGAAGACCAAGTCGCTGCCTTACATATCTGGTCAACAGAAGCCTCGTTCTTGAAGGCCCATGTGGAAGCCACAGCCCTAGTGGAGTGAGCTGTGATTCTTTCAGGAGGCTGCCGTCCGGCAGTCTCATAAGCCAATCGGATAATGCTTTTAAGCCAAAAGGAAAGAGAGGTAGAAGTCGCTTTTTGACCTCTCCTTTTACCAGAATAAACAACAAACAAGGAAGATGTTTTAGAGCACGGACTACGTCCAAATTGTGTAACAAACGTTCCTTCTTTGAAACTGGATTCGGACACAAAGAAGGTACAACTATCTCCTGGTTAATATTTTTGTTGGAAACAACTTTCGGAAGAAAACCAGGCTTAGTACGCAAAACCACCTTATCTGCATGGAACACCAGATAGGGCAGAGAACACTGCAGAGCAGATAACTCTGAAACTCTTCTAGCAGAAGAAATTGCAACCAAAAACAAAACTTTCCAAGATAATAACTTAATATCTACGGAATGTAAGGGTTCAAACGGAACCCCTTGAAGAACTGAAAGAACTAGATTTAGACTCCAGGGAGGAGTCAAAGGTCTGTAAACAGGCTTGATCCTAACCAGATCCTGAACAAATGCTTGAACATCTGGCACAGCTGCCAGTCTTTTGTGAAGTAAAACAGATAAAGCAGAGATCTGTCCCTTCAGAGAACTTGCAGATAATCCTTTCTCCAAACCTTCTTGTAGAAAGGATAGAATCTTAGGAATTTTTATCTTGTTCCATGGGAATCCTTTAGATTCACACCAACAGATATATTTTTTCCATATTTTATGGTAAATTTTTCTAGTTACAGGCTTTCTAGCCTGAATCAGAGTATCTATTACAGAATCTGAAAACCCACGCTTTGATAAAATCAAGCGTTCAATCTCCAAGCCGTCAGTTGGAGGGAAACCAGATTCGGATGTTCGAATGGACCCTGAACAAGAAGGTCCTGTCTCAAAGGTAGCTTCCATGGTGGAGCCGATGACATATTCACCAGGTCTGCATACCAAGTCCTGCGTGGCCACGCAGGAGCTATCAAGATCACCGAGGCCCTCTCTTGATTGATCCTGGCTACCAGCCTGGGGATGAGAGGAAACGGTGGGAATACATAAGCTAGGTTGAAGGTCCAAGGTGCTACTAGTGCATCTACTAGGGTCGCCTTGGGATCCCTGGATCTGGACCCGTAGCAAGGAACCTTGAAGTTCTGACGAGACGCCATCAGATCCATGTCTGGAATGCCCCATAATTGAGTTATTTGGGGAAAGATTTCCGGATGGAGTTCCCACTCCCCCGGATGGAATGTCTGACGACTCAGAAAATCCGCTTCCCAATTTTCCACTCCTGGGATGTGGATCGCAGACAAGTGGCAGGAGTGATCCTCCGCCCATTGAATTATCTTGGTCACTTCTTTCATCGCCAGGGAAGTCCTTGTTCCCCCCTGATGATTGATATATGCAACGGTCGTCATGTTGTCTGACTGAAACCTTATGAATTTGGCCTTTGCTAGTTGAGGCCAAGCTCTGAGAGCATTGAATATCGCTCTCAGTTCCAGAATGTTTATCGGGAGAAGAGACTCTTCCCGAGACCATAGACCCTGAGCTTTCAGGGATTCCCAGACCGCGCCCCAGCCCACTAGGCTGGCATCGGTCGTGACAATGACCCACTCTGGTCTGCGGAAGCTCATTCCCTGGGACAGATTGTCCAGGGTCAGCCACCAACGGAGTGAATCTCTGGTCTTTTGATCTACTTGAATCGTCGGAGACAAGTCTGTATAATCCCCATTCCACTGTCTGAGCATGCACAGTTGTAATGGTCTTAGATGAATTTGTGCAAAAGGAACTATGTCCATTGTTGCAACCATCTATCCTATTACTTCCATGCACTGCGCTATGGAAGGACGAGGAACAGAATGAAGTACTTGACAAGAGCTTAGAAGTTTTGATTTTCTGACCTCTGTCAGAAAAATCCTCATTTCTAAGGAATCTATTATTGTTCCCAAGAAGGGAACTCTTGTTGACGGGGACAGAGAACTTTTTTCTTTGTTCACCTTCCATCCGTGAGATCTGAGAAAGGCTAGGACGATGTCCGTATGAGCCTTTGCTTTTGACAGGGACGACGCTTGAATCAGGATGTCGTCCAAGTAAGGTACTACTGCAATGCCCCTTGGTCTTAGAACCGCTAGAAGGGACCCTAGTACCTTTGTGAAAATCCTTGGAGCAGTGGCTAATCCAAATGGAAGTGCCATAAACTGGTAATGCTTGTCCAGAAAAGCGAACCTTAGGAACTGATGATGTTCCTTGTGGATAGGAATATGTAGGTACGCATCCTTTAAATCCACGGTAGTCATAAATTGATTTTCCTGGATAGTAGGTAGGATCGTTCGAATAGTTTCCATTTTGAACGATGGTACCCTGAGAAATTTGTTTAGGATCTTTAGATCCAAAATTGGTCTGAATGTTCCCTCTTTTTTGGGAAATATGAACAGATTGGAATAAAATCCCATTCCTTGTTCTCTTATTGGAACTGGATGTATCACTCCCATCTTTAACAGGTCTTCTACACAATGTAAGAATGCCTGTCTCTTTATTTGGTTTGAAGATAATTGAGACCTGTGGAACCTTCCCCTTGGGGGTAGTTCCTTGAATTCCAGGAGATAACCTTGAGAAACTATTTCTAGCGCCCAAGGATCCTGAACATCTCTTGCCCAAGCCTGAGCAAAGAGAGAAAGTCTGCCCCCCACTAGATCCGGTCCCGGATCGGGGGCTATCCCTTCATGCTGTTTTGGTAGCAGTGGTAGGCTTCTTGGCCTGCTTACCCTTGTTCCAGCCTTGCATTGGTTTCCAGGCTGGTTTGGGTTGTGAAGTATTACCCTCTTGCTTAGAGGATACAGAATTAGAGACTGGTCCGTTTCTGCGAAAGGGACGAAAATTAGGCTTATTATTAGCCTTAAAAGACCTATCCTGTGGGAGGGCGTGGCCCTTTCCCCCAGTGATGTCTGAAATAATCTCTTTCAAATCAGGTCCAAATAATGTTTTACCTTTGAAAGGAATGTTAAGCAATTTTGTCTTGGAAGACACATCCGCTGACCAAGACTTTAGCCAAAGCACTCTGCGCGCCACGACAGCAAACCCTGAATTTTTCGCCGCTAATCTAGCTAATTGCAAAGCGGCATCTAAAACAAAAGAGTTAGCCAATTTAAGTGCTTGAACTCTGTCCATAACCTCCTCATACGAAGATTCTTTACTGAGCGATTTTTCTAGTTCCTCGAACCAGAAACACGCTGCCGTAGTGACAGGAACAATGCATGAAATTGGTTGTAGAAGGTAACCTTGCTGTACAAAAATCTTTTTAAGCAAACCCTCTAATTTCTTATCCATAGGATCTTAGAAAGCACAACTATCTTCGATAGGAATAGTAGTGCGTTTGTTTAGAGTAGAAACCGCCCCCTCGACCTTGGGGACTGTCTGCCATAAGTCCTTTCTGGGGTCGACTATAGGAAATAATTTCTTAAATATAGGGGGGGGAACAAAAGGTATGCCGGGCCTTTCCCACTCTTTATTTACTATGTCCGCCACCCGCTTGGGTATAGGAAAAGCGTCGGGGGGCACCGGAACCTCTAGGAACTTGTCCATCTTACATAATTTCTCTGGAATGACCAAATTGTCACAATCATCCAGAGTAGATAACACCTCCTTAAGCAGTGCGCGGAGATGTTCTAATTTAAATTTAAATGTCACAACATCAGGTTCAGCTTGATGAGAAATTTTTCCTGAATCTGAAATTTCTCCATCAGACATGGCCCCTTGAGATTGGTGTGAGGGTATGTCAGAACAAATATCATCAGCGTCCTCTTGCTCTTCAGTGTTTAAAAGAGAGCAATCGCGCTTTCTCTGATAAGTAGGCATTTTGGATAAAAGATTTGCTATGGAGTTATCCATTACAGCCGTTAATTGTTGCATGGTAATAAGTATTGGCGCACTAGATGTACTAGGGGCCTCCTGTGTGGGCATAACTGGTGTAGACACAGTAGGGGATGATGTAGTATCACGTTTACTCCCCTCATTTGAGGAATCATCTTGGGCAATATCATTATCTGTTGCATTACTATCCTTACTTTGTTTGGACACTATGGCACAATTATCACATAAATTTAAATGGGGAGACACATTGGCTTTCATACATATAGAACATAGCTTATCTGATGGTACAGACATGTTAAACAGGCTTAAACTTGTCAACAAAGCACAAAAAACGTTTTAAAATAAAACCGTTACTGTCACTTTAAATTTCAAACTGAAAACACTTTATTACTGAATATGTGAAAAAGTATGAAGGAATTGTTCAAAATTCACCAAAATTTCACCACAGCGTCTTAAAGCATTAAAAGTATTGCACACCAAATTTCAGAGCTTTAACCCTTAAATTAACGGAACCGGAGCCGTTTTTACATTTAACCCCTATACAGTCCCAGAATGAGGCTCTGTCTATAACTAGAAAGGCCCCCATCTGAAAAAGGTGTCCAACACAGTGCCTGCCGTTTTTCTAAACGTTCCCCAAGATTATAATACCAATAATTAGTTAGAATCTGCATAATATGCCTAGTAAAGCAATTGTTTTAGCCCAGAAAAATGTCTACCAGTTTTAAAGCCCTTTTTGAAGCCCTTTATTCTTTTATGTTTAACTAAGAAAATGGCTTACCGGTCCCCATGAGGGGAAATGACAGCCTTCCAGCATTACATGGTCTTGTTAGAAATATGGCTAGTCATACCTTAAGCAGAAAAGACTGCTAACTGTTTCCCCCAACTGAAGTTACTTCATCTCAACAGTCCTGTGTGGAAACAGCAATCGATTTTAGTTACTGTCTGCTAAAAATCATCTTCCTCTTACAAACAGAAATCTTCATCCTTTTCTGTTTCAGAGTAAATAGTACATACCAGCACTATTTTAAAATAACAAACACTTGATAGAAGAATAAAACTACAAAAAACTCTTAACCATCTCCGTGGAGATGTTGCCTGTGCAACGGCAAAGAGAATGACTGGGGTGGGCGGAGCCTAGGAGGGATCATGTGACCAGCTTTGCTGGGACTCTTGGCCTTTTCTTGTTGGGGAAGAGAATATCCCACAAGTAAGGATGACGCCGTGGACCGGACACACCAATGTTGGAGAAAAATGTATTAACCCCTAATCTAATCCCCCCTACACCGCCGCCAGCTATATTAACTATATTAACCCTAATTATATTAGGGTTAATATAGTTAATATAGTTATTATATTATATATATTAACTATATTAACCCTAATTATATTAGGGTTAATATAGTTAATATAGTTATTATATTATATATATTAACTATATTAACCCTAATTATATTAGGGTTAATATAGTTAATATCGTTATTATATTATATATATATATATATAAAGTATAATAACCCTATCTAACTCTAACATCCCTAACTAAACTCTTATTAAAATAAATCTAATATTAATATTATTAATTAAAATATTCCTATTTAAATCTAAATACTTACCTATAAAATAAATCCTAAAATAGCTACAATATAATTAATAATTACATTATAGCTATGTTAGGGTTTATATTTATTTTACAGGTAAATTGTTAATTATTTTAACTAGGTATAATAGCTATTAAATAGTTATTAACTATTTAATAGCTACCTAGTTAAAATAATTACCCAATTACCTGTAAAATAAATCCTAACCTAAGTTACAAATACACCTACACTATCAATAAATTAAAGAAACTACAAATCTATCTAAAAATACAATTAAATAAACTAAACTAAATTACAAAAAATAAAAAAAAAGATTACAAGATTTTTAAGCTAATTACACCTATTCTAAGCCCCCTAATAAAATAATAAAGCCCCCCAAAATAAAAAAATTCCCTACCCTATTCTAAATTAAAAAAAGTTCAAAGCTCTTTTACCTTACCAGCCCTTTTGTGGGGGCATGCCCCAAAGAAAACTGCTCTTTTGCCTGCAAAAAAAACACAATACCACCCCCCAACATTACAACCCACCACCCACATACCCCTAATCTAACCCAAACCCCCCTTAAATAAACCTAACACTACCCCCCTGAAGATCTCCCTACCTTGTATTCACCCAGCCGGGCCCAACTCCTCATCCGATCCGGGCGATGTGTTCCAGCAAGCGGCAGTGAAGTCTTCTTCCATCCGGGCGATGTCTTGAAGCAAGCGGCAGAGAGTCTTCTTCCATCGGCGATGTCTTCAAGCAAATCGGCATCTTCAATCTTCTTTCTTCGCTCCTCCGCCGCGGAGCATCCTTCCGGCACAACGACTTCCCGACGAATGAGGTTCCTTTAAATGACGTCATCCAAGATGGCGTCCGTCGAATTCCGATTGAATCAGCCAATCAGATTCAAGTTCAATCCGATTGGCTGAACCAATCAGCCAATCGGATTGAACTTGAATCTGATTGGCTGATTCAATCAGCCAATCAGATTTTTCTACCTTAATTCCGATTGGCTGATAGAATCCTATCAGCCAATCGGAATTCGACGGACGCCATCTTGGATGACGTCATTTAAAGGAACCTCATTCGTCGGGAAGTCGTCGTGCCGGAAGGATGCTCCGCGGCGGAGGAGCGAAGAAAGAAGATTGAAGATGCCAATTTGCTTGAAGACATCGCCGATGGAAGAAGACTCTCTGCCGCTTGCTTCAAAACATCGCCCGGATGGAAGAAGACTTCACTGCCGCTTGCTGGAACACATCGCCCGGATGGAAGAAGACTTCACTGCCGCTTGCTGGAACACATCGCCCGGATCGCATGAGGAGTTCGGCCCGGCTGGGTGAATACAAGGTAGGGAGATCTTCAGGGGTGTAGTGTTAGGTGTATTTAAGGGGGGTTTGGGTTAGATTAGGGGTATGTGGGTGGTGGGTTGTAATGTTGGGGGGTGGTATTGTGTTTTTTTTTTGCAGGCAAAAGAGCAGTTTTCTTTGGGGCATGCCCCCACAAAAGGCCCTTTTAAGGGCTGGTAAGGTAAAAGAGCTTTGAACTTTTTTTAATTTAGAATAGGGTAGGGAATTTTTTTATTTTGGGGGGCTTTATTATTTTATTAGGGGGCTTAGAATAGGTGTAATTAGCTTAAAAATCTTGTAATCTTTTTTTTATTTTTTGTAATTTAGTGTTTGTTTGTTTTTGTAATTTAGTTTAGTTTATTTAATTGTATTTTTAGATAGATATTAGTAGTTTCTTTAATTTATTGATAGTGTAGGTGTATTTGTAACTTAGGTTAGGATTTATTTTACAGGTAATTGGGTAATTATTTTAACTAGGTAGATATTAAATAGTTAATAACTATTTAATAGCTATTATACCTAATTAAAATAATTAACAATTTACCTGTAAAATAAATATAAACCCTAACATAGCTATAATGTAATTATTAATTACATTGTAGCTATCTTAGAGTTTATTTTATAGGTAAGTATTTAGATTGAAATAGGAATATTTTAGTTTATAATATGAATTAGATTTATTTAATAAGAATTTAGTTAGGGGTGTTAGGGTTAGATAGAGTTAATATAGTTTATATAAATACTATAGTAACTATATTAACTATACTAACCCTAATATAATTAGGGTTAATATAGTTAATATATATAATATAATAACTATATTAACTATAATATACTTAGGGTTAATATAGATAATATAGCTGGCGGCGGGGTAGGCAGATTAAATTAGGGGTTAATATTTTTTTATTTATTTTTTTTAATTTTGTTTTTATTGTTTGAAGTTCACAGGACATATACAAAATAAACATGTTGTTTCCACATAAATGTAATAATATATTACAAAACATAATCGTCCATGTCTCTTATTAAATAAATAACTTAGCAGTGTTTTAATTCTACTACTATACATAATATTAGTTTTATTCATGTAGAACACAGGCCTAGTATAAAAAGAAACGAACCTCAACCTTTTCTAAACTTTGAATTCAATAGGTACTGAAAAAGAAAATAAACATTCTTATATATTTAAATTAAAGTTACTAACAGAAATTCACTTGGCGTTTCACTAATCTTACCTATACTATCTCATATTCTGTAAACCAGCCTTCATAAGGCAAAAGGGGGGGGGGGGGTTAGGACAAATGTGGGAGGGGGAGAGGGAGAGGAAAAATAGGGGTTAATAATTTTAATATAGATTGCGGCGGTGTAAGGGGTTCACATTAGGGGATAGATCAGTTAGATGGTGGCGGTTTTAGGGGCCCACAGTAGGGGGTTAGTTTATGTAGATAGCGGCGGTTTAGGGGTTAAATACTTTATTAGGGATTGCGGCGGGGGATCGCTGTTGACAGGGAGATAGACATTGCGCATGCGTTAGGTGTTAGGATTATTTTAGCAGCCAGTTTAGGGAGTTACGGGGCTCCAATAGTCAGCGTAAGGCTTCTTACGGCTGCTTTTTATGGCGAGGTGAAAATGGAGTAAGATTTCTCCATTTTCGCCACGTAAGTCCTTACGCTGTATATTGGATACCAAACTGCGCGGGTTTGGTATACCTGCCTATGGCCCAAAAAAAACTACGGGCGACGGCAGAAATATACGCACGTAACTTCTAGGTTACGCCGTATATAGGATACCAAACCAGCGCAAATATTGGCGTCGCCGACTTTTGCGGGCTACGATTTTTATCGGATCGACCCCCACATGAATAGTGCAGATGAACAGCACAATACAGGTTCCTCCCTGCAGCATGTGTAACTCATAAGTGTCCAGGAAAATATGGCCGAGGTGGCAACTCTAATCAGAGGTGAGGGGTTTAGAATCTTACATTTTGTGATAGTTTTAAAGGGACACTAAACACATCTCATGCACCTCCCTCTAACCATGGGCGCTGCCATTTTGGAACCTAAGTTACACTGCAGGTATCTGAAGTAGAATTGCTGCACATGTGCAAATACATCAGCACTGGAATGCAGTGAGACTTAGATTTCAATATGGCAGCTCCCATAACTAGAGGGAGACGTGAAATAACCTCAATACTCTGCTTATAAAATGTATTTAGTGTTTAATGCCCCTTCAAAATATTTTAACAGCTTTAACTCTTTCATACTGGGTTTAATTTGTCTACATCGGAACAACGTTCTGGTAAATGCATGAGATGTATGTTTGTGCTTAATTCCCATAAAGATTGCTCATTGGCTATTAAAGACAACTCCTGTATGCCTATTGGCAGATATAGATCTGCCTTACCTGCAAGAATACAAACAGAACTTTTATTCAGGACAGGCTCAACTTTGATTTATTAAAAAGTCAAAGAAAAAATTCACTTTAATGTCCCATAAAACCTACAAACCGGGGTGCATGCTGGGTAATAGAATGAGTCATAAGAAAACTGAGCATCAGGCAGTAAATGAACAGTACAAGGAGAGGGAACATGCTGTGCACGTGATGGGGGTCTAATGGGAACAAATGTGAAGGTTTTAATGTTTTAATTATTTGTCCTTTTGCCAAACTCTAGATGTGTTTTTAAAGCCAGGATTGTGCAGAAGGCGAATCAAGCACTGACTTTCCTCAGCCCCCAAATCAACCTCACAGCTGCTGCACACAGGAAAAAGCGCTCAAAACGGCAAACAGCTGTTAGCGAGAGGCTGCGAGCTGTCCCTTGTACCGTGTTAGGGGCTTTGTATTATTTACAGCTAAGAAATATCATCATCTGCTCAGAAGAAGGGCAGGAAGAGGGCACCGAAATGTAAAACTAAAGAGATATACGTATATTATATTTATTTTTGCTGCATTTCCTGTCATTTAAATCTGAACAATTGTAGGTCTGGAGTAAGTTCTGTGAAATTCAGAACCCTGATCCTAATACATCAGTGATTGCTTGTGATGTGCAGAAGCTTGCTTAAAGTGATAGTAAATTCTAGCGTTTGTGAAACGCTAGGATTTACCAGTGGAACAAATAAAGGGGACTTCTAGTCATGAAGTATAAAATATTTCATGCTGAAAGTTCCTTTATTTGTCTGAAGCGTTGGCCGCACTGAGGGCCTCAAACAGCCCACGGCAGAACGCTATTTTGCTGTGAGGTTACGTTTCCACCTCTTAGCCAATAGCCGTGCAGGCCAACTGGCACCATTCCAGATAGCTAGCACGCTGGCTAAGATCACCACACAGCAAAATAGCGTTCTGTAGTGGTCTGCCTGAAGCACTCAGCGCAGCGAACGCTTCAGACAAATAAAGGGACTTTTAGCATGAAGTATTTTATACTTCATGACTGAAAGTCCCCTTTATTTGTTCCACTGGTAAACCCTAGCGTTTCACAAACACTAGTATTTACTATAACTTTAATAATCATAAACCTCAATGAATTTTCCCTGAACTGCAAAACTATATACATTTTGCTAGCAACATTCCTTTTTTAAATTATTTATAACATTTATTTTAGGTTTAACTCTAACTTAACCTTTCTATTTGTACAAAACTATTTAACATGAAAAACGTACAGTGAAACAGCAAATGCATGTTGAATTCCTAGATATTCGTAAAGCTCTATTGATATAGAGGGATAAGCCTTCACTTTAGTCAATTAAATCAGAACATAAAAAAAAATGTAATGCCTTTTGATGAACTCTTCAGCATCTATAGCGTATTTGTTTTCTCCATGCTAAATTTACTAAGAGTGATTACTAACAGCTTTAGGGGTCTCTCACCTGTCTGCAATACTCTGACAGCCCTTGGGCTGGTTTCAAATGGGAATAGCAATAAAGGTAATTTTCCTTATTTTGTCCTTGTCCCATGCTTGCCAAATGTCCCCACTTTTTTTTTTAATTCTTGTCCCATGTTTTATAAAATTGCCCTGAACTAAGGGGAAAGACATATGAGCACGTGCACCAGAGGCATATTTATGTCTGTGTTTTTGCTTTAATGTGTGTATATTTATTTCTATGTATGATGCAAGTGTGCATGTATTTATTTTAGCTATGGAAGGGTGTGCATGTGTGGGCTACATTTTATATAAATGTGTATAGTATCATATGTTGTATCTTGGGCAGGAGCCATGGAAACTCCTTGGGGGAGTGGCCAATATACTCCTGTAACCTAAGTGCTCTGCTGCAAAGGGTTCCTGGATTTAGATTTTCAAAACTATGATAAGAATTTCTGGTTTTCTACACTGGCACTTTCACGGTTTTGTTCCCCATTTATTTTGATTTATTTGAATTTCTCCACTTCCCAAACACAACTTTATAAATCTTAAAAGAGATATGAAACCTTTAATTTTTCTTTTATGATTCAGATAGAGCATTTGATTTTAAACAACTTTCTAAATTTACTTCTACAATTTAATTTGTTTCGTTTGTTGAAAAGCAGAGTATGTATGATTAGGTGCCGGCCCATTTCTGGAGCACTACATGGCGCAGGTTTGCAAGAATGTTATCCATTTTAAAGGGACACTGAACCCAAATGTTTTCATCGTGATTCAGATAGAGCAGCAATTTTAAGCAACTTTCTAATTTACTCCTAAATCAATTTTTCTTTATTCTCTTGCTATCTTTATTTGAAAAAGAAGGCATCTAAGGAACCAGACAATTTTTGGTGTAGACCCTGGACAGCACTTGTTTATTGGAGGGTAAATGTATCCACCAATCAGCAAGAACAACTCAGGTTGTTCACCAAAAATTGGCCGACATCTAAACTTACATTCTTGCTTTTCAAACAAATATACCAAGAGAATGAAGAAAATTTGATAATAGGAGTAAATTAGAAAGTTGCTTAAAATTGCTGCTCTATCTGAATCATGAAAGAAAGAAAAATTGGGTTCAGTGTCCCTTTAAGGAGCATTATTTCCTGCTATGTATTGCTCCAGATGCAACACAGAATATTATAGCAACCAAACAAATTTGATAATAGAAGTAAATTGGAAACTTTTTTTTTTAAATGGTACGCTTTGAATCACAATTTTTTTTGTGGTTTAATAACCCTTTACTTTTAGTTCTTTTTTAAAGTTAATGTACTTGTGTGTGCTTGCGTTATTAAATGACCAATAGGAAGTCATTGATGCTGCCTATGCTACAATATTAATATATCTACTCTGCTTCAGTGCCTGACAGTTGAACCTATCATAAATATTTCAAGTCACCCTTCTGAGGACACAGGGCATATCGGATTCTACACCCCGTCCTCTGCTGTACGATGAATATGTATTTTAAGATTCCTGAGCAGTATTTAAAGAGATACAATCATGGTGTATCGGTCCTTGGTACTTATATGCATTGTCTTTTTACGCACATTTAGACAAGGAATAGTTACAATTACTTAAGTTTCATGCAGAAGACGTTTGCTGGACATTTGATCTATTTTTCTGCCTCCGTAATACTATGATTATAAGTAATGGAGTCACAGGTGATTGATACTGCCTTGCCAGTTCCAGTAGAAAACAAAATTAGTTAAAGGGATAGAAAGCTCAAAAATGAAATGTGCATGGCTGCATTTAAATAAAAGCATAGTTGCAGTACACATTGATTAGTAAAAATGTTTTTTTTTTTTTTTGTGGCATCCGCACATATGCTGTGAGGGTTTGTAAGCATTCAAAGAGAGAAGCGCTCTACCAGGAACGAACAACAGCTCAGTGGCTTGTTCTATGGCGATTTACCACCCGGAAGCAGCCTCTTTTAGATGCTTTGTAAGCATTCAAACACCATAGACATAAATTTGTGTCACACAACAGTAACCACTTTTATTAGAAGCATTTTGCTAAAATGCTTCTATATAAATTGCAGCAATAAAATTTGGAGTGGTAAATGCAGTGAGTGCAGGGGTTTCTGCATGATATTGGATCATCCATTGCACCCTGGTAATGAATGATCCTAAAAGGGACAGTCTACACCTTAAAGTCTTAATTTAGATTAAGCTGCAAATAGCCTCCTGCATACCAGTATATATCATGCAGCAGCATACCAGTATATATCATGCAGAAGCACACCAGTATATACAAGGATAGGCACGGACCAAGGCTGTGGCGGACATTTTCCAAAGTACAGACGTTAGTGAAGGACACCAAGGTATATTTCAAATTAAAAACTTCAAAAAACACTCTCTTTACAGATAGGGTAGTGGATACATGGGGGACTTGCCATCCAGCAGAAGTGGTAGTGACAGTGAAGTAATTAAACATACATGGGATAGGCATAAGGTTATGCTAGATATAAGATACAGTCAGGAACTAATGAAAGTATTCAGAAAATTGGGTAGACTAGATAGGCCGAATGGTTCTTATTTGCCGACATATTCTATGTTTCTATAAGTCAGGAGAGCGACACTTTGCTGTCAAATGGGATGCACGTTGGATGTCCCTGGTCTAGTTCCACAAGTACAAATTAATCATCTAATCAAACAAGTTTAAAATAACATTTATATAAAGACTGCTTGTGGTATTACCTTTTTTTTTTTTTTGGTTATATTGAGAGTCTGCAACTCCTGACCAAACCCACCCACCTTGATGTTAATTGCATGATCATCATGGTTGGTTACTTATTTGGTTACGTAAGGTTTGTCAGAGTAGGCAGCAGTCTTCTACAAACACCAGCACCACGCTGCCGCACAGATCAAGGAATTGGGATGAGTCACGACTCATGGTTAGTTGACTGCAGGCAGCTTGCTTCTTCCCTCACTTTCCCACTACTAAGCGTGGCGCCGCTTGGGTCAAGGAGGTGTGAGGACCAGCATTCATCTGTTCTACTCCTCCCTCCCCTCCGCCAAACGGGTGGCGGACACAGCAAGGGCCAGTCACGGACACCAGTGTCCGTGTACGGACACCTTGCCTATCCCTGAGTATATATCATGCAGCAGCACACCAGTATATATCATGATGCAGCAGCAGCAGCACACCAGTATATATCATCATGCAGCAGCACACCAGTATATATCATCATGCAGCAGCAGCAGCAGCACACCAGTATATATCATGCAGCAGCACACCAGTATATATCATGCAGCAGCAGCACACCAGTATATATCATCATGCAGCAGCAGCACACCAGTATATATCATCATGCAGCAGCAGTATATATCATGCAGCAGCACACCAGTATATATCATGCAGCAGCAGCACACCAGTATATATCATGCAGCAGCAGCACACCAGTATATATCATCATGCAGCAGCAGCACACCAGTATATATCATCATGCAGCAGCACACCAGTATATATCATCATGCAGCAGCAGCACACCAGTATATATCATCATGCAGCAGCAGCACACCAGTATATATCATCATGCAGCAGCAGCAGCAGCACACCAGTATATATCATCATGCAGCAGCAGCAGCACACCAGTATATATCATCATGCAGCAGCAGCAGCACACCAGTATATATCATGCAGCAGCAGACCAGTATATATCAAGCAGCAGCAGCACACCAGTATATATCATGCAGCAGCATACCAGTATATATCATGCAGCAGCAGCAGCACACCAGTATATATCATGCAGCAGCAGCATACCAGTATATATCATGCAGCAGCACACCAGTATATATCAAGCAGCAGCAGCAGCAGAGCAGTATATATCATGCAGCAGCAGCAGCACACCAGTATATATCATGCAGCAGCACACCAGTATATATCATGCAGCAGCACACCAGTATATATCATGCAGCAGCACACCAGTATATATCATGCAGCAGCACACCAGTATATATCAAGCAGCAGCACACCAGTATATATCATGCAGCAGCAGCAGCACACCAGTATATATCATGCAGCAGCAGCACACCAGTATATATCATGCAGCAGCAGCACACCAGTATATATCATGCAGCAGCACACCAGTATATATCATGCAGCAGCAGACCAGTATATATCAAGCAGCAGCAGCACACCAGTATATATCATGCAGCAGCAGCACACCAGTATATATCATGCAGCAGCAGCAGCACACCAGTATATATCATGCAGCAGCAGCACACCAGTATATATCATGCAGCAGCAGCACACCAGTATATATCATGCAGCAGCAGCACACCAGTATATATCATGCAGCAGCAGCAGCAGCACACCAGTATATATCATGCAGCAGCAGCACACCAGTATATATCATGCAGCAGCAGCACACCAGTATATATCATGCAGCAGCAGCAGCACACCAGTATGTATCATGCAGCAGCAGCACACCAGTATATATAATGCAGCAGCAGCACACCAGTATATATCAAGCAGCAGCAGCAGACCAGTATATATCATGCAGCAGCAGCAGACCAGTATATATCATGCAGCAGCACACCAGTATATATCAAGCAGCAGCAGACCAGTATATATCATGCAGCAGCAGCAGCAGCACACCAGTATATATCAAGCAGCAGCACACCAGTATATATCATGCAGCAGCAGCAGCACACCAGTATATATCATGCAGCAGCAGCAGCACACCAGTATATATCATGCAGCAGCAGCAGCACACCAGTATATATCATGCAGCAGCAGCACACAAGTATATATCATGCAGCAGCAGCACACAAGTATATATCATGCAGCAGCAGCACACCAGTATATATCAAGCAGCAGCACACCAGTATATATCATGCAGCAGCAGCAGCACACCAGTATAGATCATGCAGCAGCAGCACACCAGTATAGATCATGCAGCAGCAGCACACCAGTATAGATCATGCAGCAGCAGCACACCAGTATAGATCATGCAGCAGCAGCACACCAGTATAGATCATGCAGCAGCACACCAGTATAGATCATGCAGCAGCAGCACACCAGTATAGATCATGCAGCAGCAGCACACCAGTATAGATCATGCAGCAGCAGCACACCAGTATAGATCATGCAGCAGCAGCACACCAGTATAGATCATGCAGCAGCAGCACACCAGTATAGATCATGCAGCAGCAGCACACCAGTATAGATCATGCAGCAGCACCAGTATAGATCATGCAGCAGCAGCAGCAGCACACCAGTATAGATCATGCAGCAGCAGCAGCAGCACACCAGTATATATCATGCAGCAGCACACCAGTATATATCATGCAGCAGCACACCAGTATATATCATGCAGCAGCACACCAGTATATATCATGCAGCAGCACACCAGTATATATCATGCAGCAGCACACCAGTATATATCATGCAGCAGCAGCACACCAGTATATATCATGCAACAGCAGCACACCAGTATATATCATGCAGCAGCAGACCAGTATATATCATGCAGCAGCAGCAGCAGCACACCAGTATATATCATGCAGCAGCAGCACACCAGTATATATCATGCAGCAGCAGCAGCACACCAGTATATATCATGCAGCAGCAGCAGCACACCAGTATGTATCATGCAGCAGCAGCACACCAGTATATATAATGCAGCAGCAGCACACCAGTATATATCAAGCAGCAGCAGCAGACCAGTATATATCATGCAGCAGCAGCAGCAGCAGCACACCAGTATATATCATGCAGCAGCACACCAGTATATATCAAGCAGCAGCAGACCAGTATATATCATGCAGCAGCAGCAGCAGCACACCAGTATATATCAAGCAGCAGCACACCAGTATATATCATGCAGCAGCAGCACACCAGTATATATCATGCAGCAGCAGCAGCACACCAGTATATATCATGCAGCAGCAGCACACAAGTATATATCATGCAGCAGCAGCACACCAGTATATATCAAGCAGCAGCACACCAGTATATATCATGCAGCAGCAGCAGCACACCAGTATAGATCATGCAGCAGCAGCACACCAGTATAGATCATGCAGCAGCAGCACACCAGTATAGATCATGCAGCAGCAGCACACCAGTATAGATCATGCAGCAGCAGCACACCAGTATAGATCATGCAGCAGCAGCACACCAGTATAGATCATGCAGCAGCAGCACACCAGTATAGATCATGCAGCAGCAGCACACCAGTATAGATCATGCAGCAGCAGCACACCAGTATAGATCATGCAGCAGCAGCACACCAGTATAGATCATGCAGCAGCAGCACACCAGTATAGATCATGCAGCAGCACCAGTATAGATCATGCAGCAGCAGCACACCAGTATAGATCATGCAGCAGCAGCAGCAGCACACCAGTATATATCATGCAGCAGCACACCAGTATATATCATGCAGCAGCACACCAGTATATATCATGCAGCAGCACACCAGTATATATCATGCAGCAGCACACCAGTATATATCATGCAGCAGCACACCAGTATATATCATGCAGCAGCAGCAGCAGCACACCAGTATATATCATGCAACAGCAGCACACCAGTATATATCATGCAGCAGGAACTGTAAAAAAAAAAAAAGTTTCTGGCCAACTCGTGAGGCATTTTGTGATTGGTTGACATATGCAGCTCAGAGAGTGACATCAGTGGGCAGCTTTGGCAGCAATTCCAAAGTTGCCAGAAAGTATATATATTTTTTTTAAAAAAATAACTTTTTTACTGCTCCTGCTGCATGATATAGAAAGGGTGCAGGGGGCTATTTGCAGCTTAATCTAAAGGTAAGACTTAAGATGACTAAAGTGTAGACTGTCCCTTTAATAAATATTATTGCAAGGGCAATGGTAATTAAACCTTGTTGGAGCAGGAATCAAATAAAAATAAATACAATTTTAAAAATTGTGAAAATCCAGTCCTGATTAAAGTGCCATAAAACAGGTTGTGATCTGTGCATATCCTAAAAGGGCTAATTAATTAAAAATAGTTTGCATAAAAAAAAAAAATTAAATAATTATAATAAAAAAAAAAAAAAATTTAAAATAAAATTTCAAAAATAAGCAAAAATTCTTAAAGTGAAAGTAAATTTTAATAAACATGAATGCTGCTATGCATTCACCTAATGTAAAACTATATAGTCACTTATTTACTTTTCTTTATAATCACGTCCATTTGAAAAATATTTATCTTTTATTTTTCCTACCGTATGTCATGTTCCTCCGCCCCCTGCTAACTTCCTGCTTCTGTAGTCTAATATGTAAAAGCAGTCCCACCCGCTGTATACGTATGAAGCTCTGCTCGCTCTCGTGCAGACTATTTTTTGCGCATGCGCATCAGCACCCTGTCTGCTTATAACTTCGTTTGATCAGACAGCATTTTTTGCCGCATGCGCACTTCAACCCGGGGGCCTATGGAGATGTGCAGACTATTTTTTTTGTGCATGTGCAATAGCACCCTCTCTGCTTATAGCTTCGTTTGATCAGACAGCAATTTTTTTGCTGCATGCGCACTTCAACCCGGGGGCGTAGATAGACTGGTTAGAGACGCCACTGGGGGACCAATGAATTCTTTCGAACGGTATTCATCACCGCACATCCAAAAAAAAAAATAAAAAACAGAATTTATGCTTACCTGATAAATTACTTTCTCCAACGGTGTGTCCGGTCCACGGCGTCATCCTTACTTGTGGGATGTTCTCTTCCCCAACAGGAAATGGCAAAGAGCCCAGCAAAGCTGGTCATATGATCCCTCCTAGGCTCCGCCTACCCCAGTCATTCGACCGACGTACAGGAGGAAATATGCATAGGAGAAACCATACGATACCGTGGTGACTGTAGTTAGAGAAAATAATTCATCAGACCTGATTAAAAAAAAACCAGGGCGGGCCGTGGACCGGACACACCGTTGGAGAAAGTAATTTATTAGGTAAGCATAAAACATAATTTATGTAAGAACTTACCTGATAAATTCATTTCTTTCATATTAGCAAGAGTCCATGAGCTAGTGACGTATGGGATATACATTCCTACCAGGAGGGGCAAAGTTTCCCAAACCTTAAAATGCCTATAAATACACCCCTCACCACACCCACAATTCAGTTTAACGAATAGCCAAGAAGTGGGGTGATAAGAAAAAAGTGCGAAAGCATATAAAATAAGGAATTGGAATAATTGTGCTTTATACAAAAAAAAAAACAAAACATAACCACCACAAAAAAGGGCGGGCCTCATGGACTCTTGCTAATATGAAAGAAATGAATTTATCAGGTAAGTTCTTACATAAATTATGTTTTCTTTCATGTAATTAGCAAGAGTCCATGAGCTAGTGACGTATGGGATAATGACTACCCAAGATGTGGATCTTTCCACACAAGAGTCACTAGAGAGGGAGGGATAAAATAAAGACAGCCAATTCCTGCTGAAAATAATCCACACCCAAAATAAAGTTTAATGAAAAACATAAGCAGAAGACTCAAACTGAAACCGCTGCCTGAAGTACTTTTCTACCAAAAACTGCTTCAGAAGAAGAAAATACAACAAAATGGTAGAATTTGGTAAAAGTATGCAAAGAGGACCAAGTTGCCGCTTTGCAAATCTGATCAACCGAAGCTTCATTCCTAAACGCCCAGGAAGTAGAAACTGACC
Organism: Bombina bombina; assembly: GCF_027579735.1. NCBI lineage: Eukaryota > Metazoa > Chordata > Amphibia > Anura > Bombinatoridae > Bombina > Bombina bombina. The sequence goes on along the minus strand of NC_069505.1, from coordinate 233,864,676 downwards.
TAGTAGAATGAGCTGTAATCCTATGAGGCGGAGTCATACCCGACTCAACATAGGCAAGATGAATTAAAGATTTCAACCAAGATGCCAAAGAAATGGCAGAAGTTTTCTGGCCTTTCTAAAACCGGAAAAGATAACAAATAAACTAGAAGTCTTTCGGAAAGACTTAGTAGCTTCAACATAATATTTCAAAGCTCTAATAACATCCAAAGAATGCAACGATTTCTCCTTAAAATTCTTAGGATTAGGACATAATGAAGGAACCACAATGTCTCTACTAATGTTGTTGGAATTCACAACTTAGGTAAAAATTCAAAAGAAGTTCGCAACACCGCCTTATCCTGATGAAAAATCAGAAAAGGAGACTTCACAAGAAAGAGCAGATAATTCAGAAACTCTTCTGGCAGAAGAGATGGCCAAAAGGAACAAAACTTTCCAAGAAAGTAATTTAATATCCAATGAATGCATAGGTTCAAATGGAGGAGCTTGAAGAGCCCCCAGAACCAAATTCAAACTCCAAGGAGGAGAAATTGACTTAATGACAGGCTTTATACGAACCAAAGCTTGTACAAAACAATGAATATCAGGAAGAATAGCAATCTTTCTGTGAAAAAGAACAGAAAGAGCAGAGATTTGACCTTTCAAGGAACTTGCGGACAAACCCTTATCTAAACCATCCTGAAGAAACTGTAATATTCTCGGTATTCTAAAAGAATGCCAAGAAAAATTATGAGAAAGACACCAAGAAATATAAGTCTTCCAGACTCTATAATATATCTCTCTGGATACAGATTTACGAGCCTGTAACATAGTATTAATCACAGAGTCAGAGAAACCTCTTTGACCAAGAATCAAGCGTTCAATCTCCATACCTTTAAATAAAAGGATTTCAGATCCTGATGGAAAAAAAGGACCTTGAGACAAAAGGTCTGGTCTTAACGGAAGAGTCCACGGTTGGCAAGAGGCCATCCGGACAAGATCTGCATACCAAAACCTGTGAGGCCATGCCGGAGCTACCAGCAGAACAAACGAGCATTCCTTCAGAATCTTGGAGATTACTCTTGGAAGAAGAACTAGAGGCGGAAAGATATAGGCAGGATGATACTTCCAAGGAAGTGATAATGCATTCACTGCCTCCGCCTGAGGATCCCGGGATCTGGACAGATACCTGGGAAGTTTCTTGTTTAGATGAGAAGCCATCAGATCTATTTCTGGAAGTTCCCACATTTGAACAATCTGAAGAAATACCTCTGGGTGAAGAGACCATTCGCCCGGATGCAACGTTTGGCGACTGAGATAATCCGCTTTCCAATTGTCCATACCTGGGATATGAACCGCAGAGATTAGACAGGAGCTGGATTCCGCCCAAACCAAAATTCGAGATACTTCTTTATAGCCAGAGGACTGTGAGTCCCTCCTTGATGATTGATGTATGCCACAGTTGTGACATTGTCTATCTGAAAACAAATGAACAACTCTCTCTTCAGAAGAGGCCAAGACTGAAGAGCTCTGAAAATTGCACGGAGTTCCAAAATATTGATCGGAAATCTCACCTCCTGAGATTCCCAAACCCCTTGTGCCGTCAGATACCCCCACACAGCTCCCCAACCTGTAAGACTTGCATCTGTTGAGATTATAGTCCAGGTCGGAAGAACAAAGAAGCCCCCTGAACTAAACGATGGTGATCTGTCCACCATGTCAGAGAGTGTCGTAAAATCGGTTTAAAGATATTAATTGAGATATCTTTGAGTAATCCCTGCACCATTGGTTCAGCATACAGAGCTGAAGAGGTCGCATGTGAAAACGAGCAAAGGAGATCGCATCTGATGCGGCAGTCCTAAGACCTAACATTTCCATGCATAAGGCTACCAAAGGGAATGATTGTGACTGAAGGTTTTGACAAGCTGATATCAATGTTAAACTTCTCTTGTCTGACAAGGACAGAGTCATAGACACTGAATTTATCTAGAAACCTAAAAAGGTTACCCTTGTCTGAGAAATCAATGAACTGATTGGTAAATTGATCCTCCAACCATGAACTTGAAGAAACAACACAAGTCGATTCGTATGAGATTCTTCGAAAATGAGAAGACTGAGCAAGTACCAAGATATCGTCCAAATAAGGAAATACCAAAACCCTATTCTCTGATTACAGAAAGAAGGGCACCGAGAACGTTTGAAAAAAATTCTTGGAACTGAGGCTAGGCCAAACGGTAGAGCCACAAAACTGGTAATGCTTGTCTAAAAAGAGAATCTCAGACACTAAAAGTGATCTGGATGAATCGGAATATGCAGATACACATCCTGTAAATCTATTGTAGACATATAATGCCCTTGCTAAACAAAAGGCAGGATAGTCCTACAGTAACCATCTTGAATGTTGGTATCCTAACATAACGATTCAATAATGATAGATCCGGAACTGGTCTGAAGGAATTGACCTTCTTTGGTACAATGAAGAGATAAAATAAAACCCCAGCCCCTGTTCCAGAACTGGAACTGGCACAAATACTCCAGCCAACTCTAGATCTGAAACACATTTCAGAAATGCTGAACCTTTGCTGTGTTAACTGGGACATGGGAAAGAAAAGAATCTCTTAGCAGGAGGCCTTAACTTGAAGCCAATTCTGTACCTTTCTGAAACAATGTTTCTGAAACCAGAGATTAAGAACGGAATTGATCCAAATTTCTTTGAAGAAAACGTAATCTGCCCCATACCAGCTGAGCTGGAATAAGGGCCGCACCTTCATAAGTACTTAGGAGCTGGCTATAGGTTTCTATAAGGCTTGGATATATTCCAAACTGGAAATAGTTTCCAAACTGATACCGCTCCTGAGGATGAAGGATCAGGCTTTTGTTCCTTGTTGTGAGGAAAGGAACGAAAATGATTATTTACCCTGGAAAGAAAGGGAAAGCAAAGTTAACTTAGAAGACATGTCAGCATTCCAAGTTTAATCCATAAAGCTTTTCTAGCTAAAATAGCTAGAGACATATACCTGACATCAACTCTAATGATATCAAAAGATGGTATCACCAATAAAATTATTAGCATGTTATAGAATAATAATAATGCTATAAAATTATGATCTGTTACTTGTTGCGCTAAAGCTTCTAACCAAAAAGTTGAAGCTGCAGCAACATCCGCTAAAAATATAGCAGGTCTAAGAAGATTACCTGAACATAAGTAAGCTTTTCTTAGAAAGGATTCAATTTTCCTATCTAAAGGATCCTTAAATGAAGTACTATCTGCCGTAGGAATAGTAGTACATTAGCAGGAGTAGAGACAGCCCCATAACCTTAGGGATTTTTGTCCCAAAAAACTCTAATCTGTCAGATGGCACAGGATATAATTTGCTTAAACGTCTAGAAGGAGTAAATAAATTACCCAAATTATTCCATTCCCTGGAAATTACTTCAGAAATAGCATCAGGGAGATAAAACACTTCTGGAATAACTACAGGAGATTTAAAAACCTTATTTAAACGTTTACATTTAGTATCAAGAGGACCAGAATCCTCTATTTCTAATGCAATTAAGACTTCTTTAAGAAAAGAACGAATAAATTCCATCTTTAACAAATACAAAGATTTATCAGCATCAACCTCTGAGACAGAAACCTCTGAACCAGAAGAACCATTATCAGTATCAGAATGATGATGTTCATTTAAAAATTCATCTGAAAAAAGAGAAGTTTTTAAAAGACTTTTATGTATACTAGAAGGAGAAATAACAGACATAGCCTTCTTAATGGATTTAAAAAATAAAATCTCTTATGTTATCAGGAACACTCTGAAAATTAGATGTTGACGGAACAGCAACAGGTAATGTAACAGTACTAAAGGAAATTTTATCTGCATTAATAAGTTTGATATGACATGCAATACAAATAACAGCTGGAGAAACAGATACCAAAAGTTTATAGCAGATACACTTAGCTTGGTAGCTCCAGCACTGTGCAGTGATTTTCCTGAAGTATCTTCTGACTCAGTTGCAACGTGGAACATCTTGCAATATGTAAAAGAAAAAAACAACATATAAAGCAAAATTGATCAAATTCCTTAAATGACAGTTTCAGGAATGGGAAAAAAATGCCAGTGAACAAGCTTCTAGCAACCAGAAGCAATAAATAATGAGACTTAAATAATGTGGAGACAAAAATGACGCCCATATTTTTTAGCGCCAAAAAAGACGCCCACATTATTTGGCGCCTAAATGCTTTTGACGCCAAAAATGACGCCACATCCGGAACGCCGACATTTTTGACGCAAAAAAACGTCAAAAAATGACGCAACTTCCGGCGACACGTATGACGCCGGAAACAGAAAAAAAATTTTGCGCCAAAAAAGTCTGCGCCAAGAATGACGCAATAAAATGAAGCATTTTCTGCCCCCGCGAGCCTAACAGCCCACAGGGAAAAAGTCAAATTTTTTAAGGTAAGAAAAAATGATTGAAACAAATGCATTTATCCCAAATATGAAACTGACTGTCTGAAAAATAAGGAATGTTGAACATTCTGAGTCAAGGCAAATAAATGTTTGAATACATATATTTAGAACTTTATAAATAAAGTGCCCAACCATAGCTTAGAGTGTCACAGAATATAAGATTTACTTACCCCAGGACACTCATCTACATGTTTGTAGAAAGCCAAACCAGTACTGAAACGAGAATCAGCAGAGGTAATGGTATATATAAGAGTATATCGTCGATCTGAAAAGGGAGGTAAGAGCTGAATCTCTACGACCGATAACAGAGAACCTATGAAATAGACCCCGTAGAAGGAGATCACTGCATTCAAATAGGCAATACTCTCCTTACATCCCTCTGACATTCACTGCACGCTGAGAGGAAAACCGGGCTCCAACTTGCTGCGGAGCGCATATCAACGTAGAATCTAGCACAAACTTACTTCACCACCTCCATCGGAGGCAAAGTTTGTAAAACTGAATTGTGGGTGTGGTGAGGGGTGTATTTATAGGCATTTTAAGGTTTGGGAAACTTTGCCCCTCCTGGTAGGAATGTATATCCCATACGTCACTAGCTCATGGACTCTTGCTAATTACATGAAAGAAATTCTGTTTTCTCCAACATAGGTGTGTCCGGTCCACGGCGTCATCCTTACTTGTGGGAACCAATACCAAAGCTTTAGGACACGGATGAAGGGAGGGAGCAAATCAGGTCACCTAAATGGAAGGCACCACGGCTTGCAAAACCTTTCTCCCAAAAATAGCCTCTGAAGAAGCAAAAGTATCAAATTTGTAAAATTTGGCAAAAGTGTGCAGTGAAGACCAAGTCGCTGCCTTACATATCTGGTCAACAGAAGCCTCGTTCTTGAAGGCCCATGTGGAAGCCACAGCCCTAGTGGAGTGAGCTGTGATTCTTTCAGGAGGCTGCCGTCCGGAAGTCTCATAAGCCAAACGGATAATGCTTTTAAGCCAAAAAGAAAGAGAGGTAGAAGTTGCTTTTTGACCTCTCCTTTTACCAGAATAAACAACAAACAAAGAAGAAGTTTGTCTGAAATCTTTAGTGGCCTCTAAATAGAATTTTAGAGCACGGACTACGTCCAAATTGTGTAACAAACGTTCCTTCTTTGAAACTGGATTCGGGCACAAAGAAGGTACAACTATCTCCTGGTTAATATTCTTGTTGGACACAACTTTCGGAAGAAAACCAGGCTTAGTACGCAAAACCACCTTATCTGCATGGAACACCAGATAGGGCGGAGAACACTGCAGAGCAGATAACTCAGAAACTCTTCTAGCAGAAGAAATTGCAACCAAAAACAAAACTTTCCAAGATAATAACTTAATATCTACGGAATGTAAGGGTTCAAACGGAACCCCTTGAAGAACTGAAAGAACTAGATTAAGACTCCAGGGAGGAGTCAAAGGTCTGTAAACAGGCTTGATTCTAACCAGAGCCTGAACAAACGCTTGAACGTCTGGCACAGCTGCCAGCCTTTTGTGAAGTAAAACAGATAACGCAGAAATCTGTCCCTTCAGGGAACTTGCAGATAATCCCTTCTCCAAACCCTCTTGTAGAAAGGATAAAATCCTAGGAATTTTTATCTTGTTCCATGGGAATCATTTAGATTCACACCAACAGATATATTGTTTCCATATCTTATGGTAAATTTTTCTAGTTACAGGCTTTCTAGCCTGAATCAGAGTATCTATTACAGAATCTGAAAACCCACGCTTTGATAAAATCAAGCGTTCAATCTCCAAGCAGTCAGTTGGAGAGAAACCAGATTCGGATGTTCGAATGGACCTTGAACAAGAAGGTCCTGTCTCAAAGGTAGCTTCCATGGTGGAGCCGATGACATATTCACCAGGTCTGCATACCAAGTCCTGCGTGGCCACGCAGGAGCTATCAAGATCACCGAAGCCCTCTCCTGGTTGATCCTGGCTACCAGCCTGGGAATGAGAGGAAACGGTGGGAAAACATAAGCTAGGTTGAAGGTCCAAGGTGCTACTAGTGCATCTACTAGAGTCGCCTTGGGATCCCTGGATCTGGACCCGTAACAAGGAACCTTGAAGTTCTGACGAGACGCCATCAGATCCATGTCTGGAATGCCCCATAATTGAGTTAAGTTATTTGGGCAAAGATTTCCGGGTGGAGTTCCCACTCCCCCGGATGGAATGTCTGACGACTCAGAAAATCCGCTTCCCAATTTTCCACTCCTGGGATGTAGATTGCAGACAAGTGGCAGGAGTGATCCTCCGCCCATTGAATTATCTTGGTCACTTCCTCCATCGCCAGGGAACTCCTTGTTCCCCCCTGATGGTTGATATATGCAACTGTCGTCATTGAAACCTTATGAATTTGGCCTTTGCTAGATGAGGCCAAGCTTTGAGAGCATTGAATATCGCTCTCAGTTCCAGAATGTTTATCGGGAGAAGAGATTCTTCCCGAGACCATAGACCCTGAGCTTTCAGGGGTTCCCAGACCGCGCCCCAGCCCACCAGACTGGCGTCGGTCGTGACAATGACCCACTCTGGTCTGCGGAAGCTCATTCCCTGTGACAGATTGTCCAGGGTCAGCCACCAACGGAGTGAATCTCTGGTCTTTTGATCTACTTGAATCGTCGGAGACAAGTCTGTATAATCCCCATTCCACTGTCTGAGCATGCACAGTTGTAATGGTCTTAGATGAATTCGTGCAAAAGGAACTATGTCCATTGCTGCAACCATCAATCCTATTACTTCCATGCACTGCGCTATGGAAGGACGAAGAACAGAATGAAGAACTTGACAAGAGCTTAGAAGTTTTGATTTTCTGACCTCTGTCAGAAAAATCCTCATTTCTAAGGAGTCTATTATTGTTCCCAAGAAGGGAACTCTTGTTGACGGGGAAAGAGAACTTTTTTCTATGTTCACTTTCCATCCGTGAGATCTGAGAAAGGCTAGGACGATGTCCGTATGAGCCTTTGCTTTTGACAGAGACGACGCTTGAATCAGGATGTCGTCCAAGTACGGTACTACTGCAATGCCCCTTGGTCTTAGAACCGCTAGAAGGGACCCTAGTACCTTTGTGAAAATTCTCGGAGCAGTGGCTAATCCGAATGGAAGTGCCACAAACTGGTAATGCTTGTCCAGAAAAGCAAACCTTAGGAACTGATAATGTTCCTTGTGGATAGGAATATGGAGGTACGCATCCTTTAAATCCACCGTGGTCATAAATAGACCTTCCTGGATGGTAGGAAGGATCGTTCGAATGGTTTCCATTTTGAACGATGGAACCCTGAGAAATTTGTTTAGGATCTTGAGATCTAGAATTGGTCTGAATGTTCCCTCTTTTTTGGGAACTATGAACAGGTTGGAGTAAAACCCCATCCCTTGTTCTCTTATTGGAACTGGATGAATTACTCCCATCTTTAACAGGTCTTCTACACAATGTAAGAATGCCTGTCTTTTTATTTGGTTTGAAGATAATTGAGACCTGTGGAACCTTCCCCGTGGGGGTAGTTCCTTGAATTCCAGGAGATAACCTTGAGAAACTATTTCTAGTGCCCAAGGATCCTGAACATCTCTTGCCCAGGCCTGAGCAAAGAGAGAAAGTCTGCCCCCCACCAGATCCGGTCCCGGATCGGGGGCCATCCCTTCATGCTGTTTTGGTAGCAGTGGCAGGCTTCTTGGCCTGCTTACCCTTGTTCCAGCCTTGCATCGGTCTCCAGGCTGGTTTGGGTTGAGAAGTATTACCCTCTTGCTTAGAGGATGTAGAAGTAGAGGCTGGTCCGTTTCTGCGAAAGGGACGAAAATTAGGCTTATTTCTAGCCTTAAAAGACCTATCCTGAGGAAGGGCGTGGCCCTTTCCTCCGGTGATGTCTGAAATAATCTCTTTCAAATCAGGACCAAACAGTGTTTTGCCCTTGAAAGGGATGTTAAGCAATTTTGTCTTGGAAGACACATCCGCTGACCAAGACTTTAGCCAGAGCGCTCTGCGCGCCACGATAGCAAACCCTGAATTTTTCGCCGCTAATCTCGCTAATTGCAAAGCGGCATCTAGAATAAAAGAGTTAGCCAATTTAAGTGCATGAACTCTGTCCATAACCTCCTCATACGAAGATTCTTTATTGAGCGACTTTTCTAGTTCTTCGAACCAGAAACACGCTGCCGTAGTGACAGGAACAATGCATGAAATTGGTTGAAGAAGGTAACCTTGCTGAACAAACATTCTTTTAAGCAAACCCTCTAATTTTTTATCCATAGGATCTTTAAAAGCACAACTATCTTCTATGGGAATAGCAGTGCAATTGTTTAGAGTAGAGACCGCCCCCTCGACCTTAGGGACTGTCTGCCATAAGTCCTTTCTGGGGTCGACTATAGGAAATAATTTCTTAAATATAGGGGGAGGAACAAAAGGTATGCCGGGCCTTTCCCATTCCTTGTTTACTATGTCCGCCACCCGCTTGGGTATAGGAAAAACATCGGGGGGCACCGGAACCTCTAGGAACTTGTCCATCTTACATAATTTCTCTGGAATGACCAAATTGTCACAATCATCCAGAGTAGATAATACCTCCTTAAGCAGTGTGCGGAGATGTTCTAATTTAAATTTAAATGTTACAACATCAGGTTCAGCTTGTTGAGAAATTTTTCCTGAATCTGAAATTTCTCCCTCAGACAAAACCTCCCTCCTGGCCCCTTCAGATTGGTGTGAGGGTAGGTCAGAAACGTTATCATCAGCGTCCTCTTGCTCTACAGTGTTTAAAACAGAGCAATCGCGCTTTCTTTGATAAGTAGGCATTTTAGATAAAATATTTGCAATTGAATTATCCATAACAGCCGTTAATTGTTGCATAGTAATAAGTATTGGCGCACTAGATGTACTAGGGGCCTCTTGTGTGGGCAAAACTGGTGTAGACACAGAAGGGGGTGATGCAGTACCATGCTTACTCCCCTCATCTGAAGAATCATCTTGGGCACTATTATTATCTGTGGCATCATTGTCCCTACTTTGTTTGGACACCATATCACAATTATCACATATATTTAAATGGGGAGACACATTGGCTTTCATACATATAGAACATCGTTTATCTGATGGTTCAGACATATTAAACAGGCTTAAACTTGTCAACAAAGCACAAAAAACGTTTTAAAATAAAACCGTTACTGTCACTTTAAATTTTAAACAGAACACACTTTATTACTGAATATGCGAAAAAGTATGAAGCAATTGTTCAAAATTCTAAATTTCACCACAGTGTCTTAAAGCCTTAAAAGTATTGCACACCAAATTTGAAAGCTTTAACCCTTAAAATAACGGAACCGGAGCCGTTTTTACATTTGACCCCTATACAGTCCCAGGAATCTGCTTTGCTGAGACCCAACCAAGCCCAGAGGGGAATACGATACCAAATGACGCCTTCTATAAGCTTTTTCAGTGGATCTTAGCTCCTCACACATGCATCTGCATGCCTTGCCTTCCAAAAACAACTGCGCATTAGTGGCGCGAAAATGAGGCTCTGCCTATGACTAGAGAAGGCCCCCATCTGAAAAAGGTGTCCATACAGTGCCTGCCGTTTTTTAACAACAATCCCCAAGATTATAATAACTATAAAGAGCTATAATCTGTCAAATATGTTTAGCAAAGTAATCGTTTTAGCCCAGAAAAATGTCTACCAGTTTTTTAAGCCCTTATAAAGCCTTTATTCTTTTACTTAATCTAAGAAAATGGCTTACCGGTCCCCATAGGGAAAATGACAGCCTTCCAGCATTACCAAGTCGTGTTAGAAATGTGGCCAGTCATACCTCAGGCAGAAAAATCTGCCAACTGCTTCCCCCAACTGAAGTTACTTCATCTCAACAGTCCTGTGTGGAAACAGCAATCGATTTTAGTAACGTTTGCTAAAATCATCTTCCTCTTACAAACAGAAATCTTCTTCTCTTTTCTGTTTCAGAGTAAATAGTACATACCAGCACTATTATTTTAAAATAACAAACACTTGATTGAAGAATAAAAACTACATTTAAACACCAAAAAACTCTTAGCCATCTCCGTGGAGATGTTGCCTGTGCAACGGCAAAGAGAATGACTGGGGTAGGCGGAGCCTAGGAGGGATCATATGACCAGCTTTGCTGGGCTCTTTGCCATTTCCTGTTGGGGAAGAGAATATCCCACAAGTAAGGATGACGCCGTGGACCGGACACACCTATGTTGGAGAAAAAAAATTCATGCAGGCGGAGGAACAGGGTACAAGTTTAGCAGCTTGAAAGGAACAAAAGGATGATTTATAAGAAGTTTTCAAACAAATTATGAATGAAAGTTAAGTTATTTTTTTAAAGTATTTTCATGACACACATAGCGATTCGGTATACTTTACTTTCACTTTAAAAAGCCATGCTGTCTGGAGCAGTCTACTCCCCCCCTTTTCAGTGTTTAGACACAGACATTGTATTTCAACTGAGTTCACAGCTTCTAGGCAGCTCCAGCAGATAATCCCTTTGCACTTTTGCATTCTACCAAAACAACAATAGATATAGATACAGCCATAGAAGGAAATGTGTGGGGGAATTAGTTTTACAATTCAAAAACTAAACAGAAAGGGTTAATGGCGAGGCACTGCAGTATAAATTTGCTGATAAAGTAATTAAAGTACATATTATATTTTGTCTTTATGCCTCTAAGTTATTGGTAATATGTAGCATTCGTGCAAGCCATGTACTCTGTACGCATGCATAGTGACGCATGAGCAAACCTATTGTAGCTTGCATGAATAGGAGCAGTGCTGTTGAAGACAGCTATGTCACCATCACTCTACAGCGCATGCGTGCTTGCTCATGCAGCTGCGAAGGGAGTTTGATTGGAAAGAAATAAATTGCGGTATTGAATGCATTACTTTTCTGGTTTGCATATCTAGTACAGTTTCACATTTTGTGTTTATCTCAAGGTGTTTTATGGCCCTTTAAACTGGGAAAGCAGCATCCAGACTTTGGAATATGAGAAGAATTATTTTGAATTAAAAAAAAAAAAAAAATCAGTAAACCGTAAAATCTTTATTCAGAGACAATATTTTCTAAAATAATTTTATTTGTATTTAGTAGACATTTTTATTGTTTTACAAACCATTTAATCATAAGTTCTATATGGAAAAATATATATATATTGCTTATAAAAGTGCTTCACACATAGTCAGAGCTGTGTCTTACAAAATATATTTTTACCCCCATCACAATTAATACAAATGCTAAGGAAATAAAACAATATGACCAAAAAAAAAATCCATTAGTAAAAATCAGTTACTATGTTAATGGGACATGAAAACCCAAATGTATTTATTTCATAATTCAGGTAGAACATACAATATTAAAAAAAATGTTCTAATTTACTTCTATGATCAAATTTGCTTCATTCTCTTGGTATCCTTTGTTAAAGGAGCTGCAATGCACTACTGAGAGCTAGCTCAGCACATCAAGTTAGCCAGTTACAAAAGGTATACATGTGCAACTAGCTCCCAGCAGTGCATTGCTGCTTCTTAGCCTACCTAGGTATGCTTTCCAGAAAAGGATACCAAGAGAATGAAGCAAATTGGAACATTGTTTAAAAGTGCATGCTCTATCTGAATCCGTTTAATTTTGACGGATGTAATAATTTTCTGTATTCCTACGATGGACAAAAAAAAATAATAATCTAGTGTTCCCTATATGTACAGTTTTTTTGCACCTGTTGTCAAGTACAAATAAATGTGCATGGAACAAATGACAAGTTATAAATCTAGGGAAAAATCCCATTCTACTTGTGGAAGTGTATCATGGTAACCACACGAACAATAACAGCCGAACTAGTATTGTAGTGGTCACATGCATCCTATACTCTGTACATATTCAATATAGACCATGTTAGGGTGGTTACCATGACGACACCGGCGATGGCGGATTACCTCACCAAATGGCGTGCAGGGGATTGCTGCATCAGAGTGGCGATGTTTGTGTTCAGCTGCATCGTAGTTGGCACTCAGGTTGTGTGCATCGTTTATGCCTATGTGGCCTCCATTTGATAAAGGCTAACGGAGCTGAAACGTTATGAAATTTTGTATGTACGCTTTGTAACATGTATTAAATTACGTTTTTACCTGCATATCTCTCTTCCATATTATTACTACACTGTTGCGATACCTGTTTCTGGCTGAAACGTTATGGCTTAGGGCTGTTTGCACACATTTGTATTGGGCATTAAAAGGCTTGATAATTATATATATATATATATATATATATATATATATATATATATATATATAATTAAACACATTGTAGAAAGGTAATTGAATGCTTATTTGTAAGTATGCATTAGATCACATTTTGCTTTTAAAAATTGATTAATTGTGCATTCTCTGTAACTAAAAAAAAAATGCATATAAATGCCTAATAAAACCACAGAGAGACTTTGTATCAAAATTAGAAAACCTGTCTAAAAATCTTAAAATGGTTTTGAACATTTTGTAAAAAACTAAAATTTATGCTTACCTGATAAATGTCTTTCTTTCCGGATATGGAGAGTCCACAACGTCATTCAATTACTAGTGGGAATATCAGTCCTGGCCAGCAGGAGGAGGCAAAGAGCACCACAGCAAAGCTGTTAAGTGTCACTCCCCTACCCACAATCCCAAGTCATTCAACCGAAGGGAAATGGAAAAAGGAATAACACAAAGGTGTAGAGGCGTCTGAGGTTTAGTAAAAAATAACTGTCTTAACTGTATTAAGGGTGGGGTTGTGGACTTTCCATATCCGGAAAGAAAGAAAATTTATCAGGTAAGCTTATTTTTTTTTTTTCCCTAAGATATGGAGAGTCCACAACATCATTCAATTACTAGTGGGAACCAATACCCAAGCTAGATGATACAGAATGAATAGGGAGGGAGAACAAGACAGGCAGACCTAAACAGAAGGCACCACCGCTTGAAGAACCCTTTCTCCCAAAAGAGGCCTTAGCCAAGGCAAAAGTATCAAATTTGGAAAAAGTATGCAGAGAGGACCAAGTTGCAGCCTTGCAAATCTGTTCCACAGAAGCTTCATTTTTGAAAGCCCACGAAGAGGAGACAGTCTTAGTGGATTTAGCTGTAATTTTCTCTGGAGGCTGCTGTCCAGCAGCCTCGTAAGCAAAACAAATCATACTTCACAACCAAAAGGAAAGAGAAGTAGCAGTAGCTTTCTGACCCTTACGCTTTCCTGAGAAACAGGGCAGAAGACTGGCGAAAATCCTTAGTCGCCTGTAGGTAGAATTTAAGAGCAGCACAACATCCAAGTTCCTTATGAGAAAAAGGATCAGGACAGAGAGAAGGAACAACAATTTCCTGATTAATATTTCTAACCGAAACCACCTTAGAGAGAAACCCCAATTTAATATGAAGAATCATCTTATCTGCATGAAAGATAAGGAAAGGGGAATCACACTGCAAAGCAGAGAGTTTCAAAACTCTCCTAGCAGAAGAGATAGCAATAAGAAACAAAACTTTACAAAATAACTTAATATCTATGGAATGCATAGCCTCAAATGGAGCCTGCTGAAAAAAAAACTAAGAACAAGGTTAAGACTCCAAGGAGGAGTAACAGGTTTAAACACAGGCCTGATTCAGGCCAGGGCCTGACAAAAAGATTGAACATATGGCACAACCACCAGACGCTTGTGTAACAAAATAGATAATGTAGAAATCTGACCTTTCAGAGAACTGACTGACAACAACCCTTTCTCCAGACCTTTCTGAAGAAAAGACAAAATTATTGGAATCCTGACCCTACTCCAAGAGTAGTCCTTCGATTCACACCAATAAAAGGTATTTATGCCATACCTTATGGTAAATTTTACGAGTTATAGGCTTGTGAGCCTGGATCATGGTCTCAATGACTGACTCAGAAAATCCACGCTTAGCCAGAACTAAGGCATTTAATCACCAAGCAGTCAGCTTCAGAGAAATGAGACTTGGATGGAGAATAGACCCTGAATTAGAAGGTCCTTTCTCAGAGGTAACCTCCAAGGTGGAAGAGATGACATCTTCACTAAGTCTGCATACCAGATCCTGCAACGCCATGCAAGAGCTATTAGAATTACAGTCTCTCCTGTTTGATATGAGCAATGACTTTTGGAAGGAGCGCAAATGGAGGAAACAGGTATGCTAGACCGAACACCTAAGGAACCGCCAGAGCATCTATAAGAGCTGCCTGCGGATCTCTTGACCATGAACCGTACCTTGGAAGCTTGGCGTTCTGCCGAGACGCCATCAGATCCAACTCCGGCATCCCCCTATTTGAGGATTAACCTGGAGAATCTCCGGATGGAGAGCCCACTCCCCGGAATGAAATGTCTGTCTGCTCAGGAAATCCGCTTCCCAGTTGTTCACCCCTGGAATGTGGATGGCAGAAAGACAATTGTGAGCTTTCGCACACTGAAGAATCCGAGCCACTTCCTTCATGGCTAAGGAACTCAGAGTTCCTCCCTGGTGGTTGATATAAGCCACTGCGGTGATTGTCAAATTGGAACCTGATAAACCCAGGCTAAGGACAACTGAGGCCAATCCATCAGAGCATTGTAAATCGTTCTCAACTACAAAATGTTTATGGGGAGAGCAGATTCCTCCAGAGCCCATAATCCCTCCACCTTTAACGAGCCCCAGACTGCTCCCCAGCCAAGCAGGCTGGCGTCCGTGGTCACAATCACCCAGGAAGGTCTCCGGAAGAATGTGTCTAGAGACAGATGCTCCTGAGAAAGCCACCACAGTATAGAGACTCTTGTTGACTGATCTAGATCTATACACTGAGACAGATCTTAATCGTCTCCGTTCCATTGCCTGAGCAGGCATAACTGCAGAGCTTTTAAATGGAATTGAGCAAAGGGAATGATCTCCATGGAAGCGACCATCAGACCAAATTACCTCCATACATTGAGCTACTGATAACCGAACAGTAGACTGAAGAGAGAGGAAAGAATCTTGGATTTTCTGACCTCTGTCAGAAAATTCTTCATAGATAGGGAATCTATTATGGTCCCTAAGAAAACCACACTTGTAGCTGGAACAAGGGAACTCTTCTCCAGATTCACTTTCCATCCGTGGGAACGTAGAAAAGACAGCAAGATCTCTGTATGAGAGTTTGCTTTTTGAAAAGATGGTACCTGAACCAATATGTCGTCCAGGTAGGGCCCACTGCAATTCTTCGAGACCTGATTACTGCCAAGAGAGCCCCCAGAACCTTTGATAAAATTCTGGGAGCTGTAGCAAGGCCAAACAGAAGAGCCACAAACTGAAAGTGTTTATCTAGAAAGGCAAATCTCGGGAACTTGTGATGATCCCTGTGGATGGGAACATGAAGAGACTCATCCTTCAGGTCTATGGTCATCATGAACTGACCCTCTTGGACCAAAGGAAGATTGGACCAAAGGAAGAATGGAACGAATGGTTTCCATTTTGAAGGATGGCACCCTAAGAAACTTGTTGAGGCACTTTAGGTCTAAAATGGGTTGAAAAGTTCCCTCTTTTTTGGGAACCACGAACAGATTTGAATAAAATCCGAGACCCTGTTCCCTTACAGGAACTGGAACAATCACTCCCAGGGAGGCAAGGTCCTGAACCCAGTTCAATAATGCCTTTCTTTTTACCTGGTCAGCAGACAATCTTGAGAGATGGAATCTGCTCCTGGGAGGAAAAGCATTGAATTCTATTTTGTAACCCTGAAATACTATGTCCACAGCCCAAGGATCTGGAACATCTCGTATCCACGCATGATAAAAAAGGGAAAGTCTGCCCCCCACTTGATTCGGACCGGGGGCCGACCCTTCATGCTGACTTAGACTCAGCTGAGGGTTTCTTAGATTGCCTTCCCTTGCTCCAAGACTGATTGGGTTTCCAAAAAGACTTGGACTGCTCCTGCTTAGAGGAAGACTTTTGACCCTTGAAGTTACGAAAGGAACGAAATTACTTTGACTTCCTTTAAGTTTGTTCTTCTTGTCTTGTGGTAGAAAAGACCCTTTTCCACCCCTAATATCAGAAATTATTTCTGCCAAACCAGGTCCAAACAAACAAAGTTTTACCCTTGTAAGGAAGCGCCAGAAGCTTGGAGGTAACATCAGCAGACCAAGATTTTAACCACAAAACCATGCGGACTAAGATAGTGAAGCCAGACATCTTGGCCCCCAGTCTAATAACTTGCATGTTAGCATCAGAAATAAAGGAATTGGCTAGTTTAAGAGCCTTAATCCTATCTTGGATTTCCTCCAACTGAGTCTCTTCTAAAGTAGATTCAGACAAGGCATCGCACCAATAAAATGCTGCACTTGCTACTGTGGCAATACAAACTGCAGGTTGCCATTGAAGACCCTGATGAACATACATTTTTTTCAAATAAGCCTCCAGCTTCTTGTCTATGGGATCCTTGAAAGATCAGCTATCCTCTATAGGGATTGTAGCTCTCTTAGCCAGAGAAGAAATAGCCCCTTCTACTTTAGGCACTGTGCGCCATAAATCTTTAATGGAGTCAGCAACAGGAGACTTTTTTTAAAGACTGAAGACAGGGAGAAAGGTATCCCTGGCTTCTCCCATTCCTGTGAAATAATCTCTGTCACACGATCTGGAACAGGAAACACTTCCACAGAGCAAGGAACATCATAGTATGTATTAAGCTTACTAGATTTTTTAGGGTTAACCACGACAGGAGAGTCGGAGTCGTCCAGAGTAGCCAATACCTCCTTTAGCAAAACACTAAGGTGTTCAAACTTAAACCTGAAGATCACTTCTTCAACCTCAGACAAAGGAATCATATACTGTCAGAATATGAGATTTCACCCTCAGAAGCTACCGACAAAACCTCCTCATCAGACTTATGAGGGAGGGCAACTTGCGTAGAGGTAGGAGGAACAGAAACCTTACTATCTGAATGTTTAATTTTTCTCTTGCATTTTCCTAACATAGGACAAGCAGATAATGCTGCAGATACCACAGATGATACCTGTGCAGCAAAATCTGCAGGCAAATAAACTCCTCCAGGAGGCTGAGAGGAACCGCAGAGCACTGCATGTGACGCCAATGAGGCTTGGGACGTTTAAGGAAAAGGCTGAGGCAAAACCTAAACAGCATTATCCTTGGAGACAATAGGCTCAGAGGGAACAAATTGTCCTTACATTCTAGCTAAACATGTGGCCCAAAATTGCATGGGCAAAACAATCTGGGCCTCTAGACATAATAGAAACTTGTGAAGAGAAACTGAGTCTAGATCTGTGTCTATTGCAGCAAATCAAATTAAACAAAACAAAAAGGAGAATTTTTTTTTTTACTGTCAAGAAAAATTGAAACACCTAAAAGCGTTAACACGCTATAGACAAAACGCTTCCCAGATGAACTAAACACTGAAGCAACCTCCACACGTCAGATAAACTGAGGTGCCCTTACCACATTCAGAGGATCCCCAAAATGACTGCACTGGAACTGCCGGCAACTCTCCAAAACGAAGGACGCTAAGAGACTGACTAGTTTAACTTCTACTGCCACAACAGCACACAAGGCAGCTCCTACGTGACTCCACACTGCTCTGAACGGAAGTGTAAAAAGATCACATGACCGGCAGAAACAGGGAACTGCACAAAACTAAAAGCGCGCGCTCCCTGCTGAAAAAAGAAAGCCGTTTAAATCTTAAAGGAACCACCACACAATTTGTAAATTAAAAAATTGTCCAACATGCCCCAAATAAACATATACACATAAAGCTAAAATAAATAAGTGCCATATAGGGAAAAAACTTCCCCAATAAGAGAAGATTTAACCCATTAGTCTCCTCACATGCAAAAGTGCATGCCCACTGCCACGATAATCCAAAACAAAGGATAATAAGTTAGTCTCAAAATTCTGCAGAGTTAACTCCTTAAGTGCAAGTCTCCTTTAACTAGGAGACAAAAAAGCACTTACCTGCAGTCTAGCTGTCCGGCAGAAAGACAGCTCACAAGACATGAAAGGACACAAACTACTTACAGAGGCCTGAAGAAAGAACAGAGAAACCAAACTCTGGCTTTCTATAACAAGGGCAGAAATATGTTAGGAAACAAAGCAAGCACTACCTCACAACTTCTTAACTGCTTAAAAGCCACCACTAGTCTACTGAAGAGATTGACGTGGACTCAGCTAGACCCAGATCCTTGCTTGCAGGGAAAAGTACCCGGAAAAGGAATTCATATCTTCAGACACCAAAATTCATCTCCTCCTTTGACAAAGGCAAAGAGAATGACTGGGGTTTATGGGTAGGGGAGTGACACTTAACAGCTTTTCTGTGGTGCTCTTTGCCTCCTCCTGCTGGCCAGGAGTGATATTTCCATTAGTAATTGGAATGACGTAGACTCTCCATATCTTAGGAAAGAAATAAGAATAAAAATAATGTTTAGGTTTACATTTTATACATTGTTTTACTTGACTTACACAGATTTTAGGACTGTACTGTAACCAAAATGATAAAAAGGATAAACTATATTTGTAGAGTTTATAATTTTACACATTGATGTTGCTTTGTAAATGTTAAACCAACTTCATATTTTTATCTATAAATACTTAAAAGGGGGCATTGTACACTAGATTTTTCTTTGCATAAATGTTTTGTAGATGAACCATTTATATAGCACATATGGGGCTGTTTTTGTAACAATGTATAGTTTTGTTTATTTTAATAACATTGTGCTGATTTTCAGACTCCTAACCAAGCCCCAAAGTTTTATATGTATACTGGTGTCTATAGGATTCAAGCTGCTATTGTTTGTCTAATGGGTATTTTCATATATTTTTTTTTGGGGGTGGGAGGTCTGCTGCACCCAGGAGAAGCAGACCTCCCCCCCCCAAAAAAAAAATATGAAAATACCCATTAGACAAACAATAGCAGCTTGAATGCTTCCATGCAATGCGAACACAAGCTTGTGTTCGCATTGCGCTCAACATGTAATTATAAGCGCATTTGCGTGCCCTGGTATTACTGAGTGGAACACAAATATCGATTTCACAAAAGCGGTATTTTGTGCTCCACTTATATTTTCAATACTTTATTATAGGGCCAGGTTATAAGTGTAAAGATTTAGATTCTATAAAGTAATGAGCGCCACCGTGTTTAACTTAGGTTTTCCCCTTCTTGCTCTTCTGCTAAGGACAATTAGGGAAATATATAAAGCATGTAATAAAAAAGACTGTACAAATAAAACTGTGTGGAAATCCCTGTTTTATAGGTTAATGTAATAATCACTTTAAACATAGTGGCTCCCATTACCTTAAAGAAACTCAGTCATTTATCGTGTCTGCTAATAAGAGCGTGTGCTGTTACGCAAATGGACAAGTTCACAAAATAAAAAATCTGTATAATACCTGTTCTGAGTAGTATACGTGGAAATAATATGAAGTGTGTGTATTGATTGGCTCAGTGTAAAGAGAAAAAAAAAATATATGGTGTGTCTTGTAAATATTTACTTGGCTGAATTTTTTAATTATCTTCATAAAATGTTATGTACCGTTTCCTATAAAATGCATTATAACCCCCCCCCCCACACACATATATTTACTCAAATGTGTAACAGGATAACAGTTTGCATATTGCCTCTTTCGTTGTCACTTCAGATTGGAGCAGACTGTTGTAAGATTATAATCATTTCAATTCCTCTTCCAGTCGGTCAATAAGATATTCTCCAAAGCTGCTTTTTCCATCTTGCGTGCACCCGAGTCTGCGCGTGTTTGTCAGCAGATCCCCCGTGACTTTCACTTTTCTTACCTTTGGTTCAATAAAATGTTTCTTAATGACGCCAGCAGTATGAGGATCAGACAGGTCTATGGATATATTGTACAACTCCTCTAAGTACCCCAGAATCGTCTTCCACTCATTCAGTGCTATATGTAAGGCAGTCATTACATCCCCGACATGTTCACAACCAGGTTTCTGCACAAAAGCAAGGGGAAATATTAATATTTATTCTTATTACAGAAAGACATTATCTATTTCTGCAAGACATATGTATGAGCAATGTCGGCCCTTTCCATGAGAATATACAGCTATAGGCCAAGCAGGGTGTTTACAGCAACAGTTTGTGCAACAATAACTATACCCAGGTGGTACATTTGATAACCACAGTAAATTGGATTTTTTTAATATAAATTTTACACTCTCTCTGAATAATGAAATTTAAATGTAGACATGAATACAATGTTACTATGTTCTGCATGGCAAAGGGAAATAGACAATTTTTGTGACCTTTATTTAAGATGCAGCTGATGAGTAGCAACAACTACGAAACAGTCTGTCCTGGGATGGTTATAAATCACTGCACTAATCCTAGCTAAGTTTATAAGCTGTGTGAACAGCGATACTTTGGCGTAAAGGGAATATGCTGAAAAGCAGACTGAAGTAAAAAGGTGTGTCATTGTGTACTTAATTTGCATATCTTACCCAGAATCCTTTGCTGCATTGGAAACAATGTAATTCAGAGGTTTTCTGTGGGAAAACAAGCCTTCAGGCCTGTCTAGATTTGTTAATGAACTACACAATGAGTTCTTTTTCTATATTTTGTGCGTAGTGGAGGATTTTGAACTCACCTTTTATCTCCCCCTAATTTAAATATATATATATATATATATATATATATATATATATATATATATACACACACACATACATATACATATATACACACGCACACATACATACATACACACACATTATATTAAGAAGAAAATAAACAAATCACTGTAGAAAGTCTTTATTTTATTCTTTACCTGTAAAGTTTTTGAACAGTAATAGCCACCCCGGTTTGTCATGTGTTTAAGTAAAGCTTCTGCTGCACGTTGTTCTTCTTCTGACTGTTCAAGAAAGAACTTCGAAACACGAGCAAGGGCCACATTCGATTGGTCAAAAACTTCAGCCTGCACATAAGTTAAAATGTATTAAAGATAAGTTGTTTTTTTTTTTTTTTTTTAACACAATCTCTTAGACAAAGACAGTGAGGATAAAAGCTTAAAGGGACATAAAAACCCCAAATATTTTTTCTTCCCAATTTACTTTGTAATCATTTCTTGAAAAGCAGCCTACCTAGGTATGCTCTTCAACAAAGAATACCATAGGCCCCCCATGTACTAAGAGCCTGTCTGCACCACTTTGCAAGGGCTCAAAAACAGGTTATGCTGCTTAGTACATTGAGCCCCATGAGAACGAAGCAAATTTAATTAAACTAAATTGGAATTTTTTTTAAAAATTGTATGCTCTACCTGAATAATCAGAGAATAATCAGAACAAAATGGGGTTTCAGGTTAAAAGCGTTCCTTAAAGCTTATGTCTCGTACAGTCCTAGGTAACACTCAGTATTTAGGTTCTGAAGCACACCATGCTAATTTCTGGCTGTCACAATAATGATGACACATTAATTAAAGGGACACTAAACCCAAATTTTTTTCTTTTATGATTCAGACAGAGCAGCAATTTTAAGCAACTTTTTAATTTACTCCTACTATCATTTTTTCTTCGTTCTCTTGCTATCTTTATTTAAATAAGCAGGAATGTGATGCATAGGAGCCGGCCTATTTTTGCTTGTGAACCTGAGTTATGCTTGCTTACTGGTGAGTAAATGTAAGTCTCCAATAAGCAAGCCTTATCCGTGGTGCTGAACCTAAAATGGGCTGGCTGCTAAGATTTACATTCCTGCTTTTAAAATAAAGATAGCAAGAGAACAAAGAAAAATTGATAATAGGAGTAAATTAGAAAGTTGATTAAAATGTCATGCTCTGAGTCATAAAAAAAAAAATTGGGTTCAGTGTCCCTTTAGTAAAAAACATGTTAAATCAAAGTAAATATTAAAAGAAAGTGTAAAAAACAGCAAATAAACTTACTCGTTTTCTTGCAAAATTAGCACTTAAAAATACTCCGTTTAGACCGCAGGTGCAATCATGAAACAAATGTATGTAAACGCTTCTTTGGTGTCCCCTTTGTTCAGAAACAGCAGACATGCTGTTTTTGACAATTAGAAGGCTGCTAATTTCAGCTGTGCACCACACTTCTAAAATTCCCAGCAGTTAAGAGGTTAATCAGGTAGCTTGTAAAATTTAATTTTAGCTGTGGTGTAGAGATTACCCTCTCACCTGACACCTCCCACCCCCTGATCCCTATCCCCCAATGGTGACCACTATCTTAGGTACTGGCAGACAATTTGCCAGTATGCAGTTTAGGGATTTTTTTTTTTTACTTTCTGTAGTCTAGTGTGAACCCTCCTCAAAGATCTCCCCCCCCCCCCCCCCCACACTGCTTTCTAACACTCCCCTCTAACTTAGTGCCAACAACATAGTTACTGGCAACTGTCTAACATTACCAAGTTTGGAGTTTTGTTTTAATTTTTTTTTTATTATAAAAATATCTTGTATTTTTTTGTAGTGTAGGGGTCCCCCCAACTAATTGTCATGGAGAGCTCCCCCAACATTTTTCAGTAGTGCAGCCTCCCCCTTCCTCTCCCTTTAATTACTTTTTCTGTAGTGTAGGGCCACTCCCCCCCTTCGCCGGTTGTCTGCCTACTTGTCACCAACACCAACCGCCAGCCACAACGAGGATCGTTAGACAGTTATACAGACCGTGTCACTGTCTATAATGATCTGACTATCTACCTTCATATGGTAACGGGAGCATGATCTGCGCTCCCTTACCATATGAAGGAAGATGCCTTCTGCCATCTTAGCTGTCAGAACCAGCCAATACCACAGTATAAGGCAGGACATAGCTACCAAAGTACCCTGTGACATAGTAGCTATGTCCTATAGGTTTAAGGGGTTAAGTTATGTACGTAAAGCATACTAATAGTTGTTACTGTACGCTCAAGTAAACTTTGTTTTACCAAAAATGCAGTGAACAAAAATTAGATGTATAAATAAAAGAATTTGTTTAATAATTACATAGAATAACAAAATTAAAGCTAATATAGCCAATAACAGTTTCGGATAAAGAACGAAATTCATCCGAAGCAAACACAACCATGAAGGAAAACAAGTTTAAACGAAAATTTTACTATTTAACTAGAAGAACATTTCAGACAAAAGGAAATGTTGTTCCTGTGCTCATTTCTATTCATTAGCCTAGAAGTTTTATAATATCAGGCTAAGATAAAACTTCCTGCAAAGTACTCTTCCTTAGGGTTGCCACCTCGGCCATGTGTTCCTGGTCACTTATGAGTTACACATGCTGCAGGGTGTGCAGAGAAAAACATGCATTGTGCTCCTGCAGCATGTGTAACTCATAAGTGACCAGGGTGTGCAGGGAGGAACATGCATTGTGTTCCTGGTCACTTATGAGTTACACATGCTGCAGGGTGTGCAGAGAGAGAAACATGCATTGTGTTCCTGGTCACTTATGAGTTACACATGCTGCAGGGTGTGCAGATAGAGAAACATGCATTGTGTTCCTGGTCACTTATGAGTTACACATGCTGCAGGGTGTGCAGGGAGGAACATGCATTGTGTTCCTGGTCACTTATGAGTTACACATGCTGCAGGGTGTGCAGGGAGGAACATGCATTGTGTTCCTGGTCACTTATGAGTTACACATGCTGCAGGGTGTGCAGAGAGAAACATGCATTGTGTTCCTGGTCACTTATGAGTTACACATGCTGCAGGGTGTGCAGGGAGGAACATGCATTGTGTTCCTGGTCACTTATGAGTTACACATGCTGCAGGGTGTGCAGAGAGAGAAACATGCATTGTGTTCCTGGTCACTTATGAGTTACACATGCTGCAGGGTGTGCAGAGAGAAACATGCATTGTGCTCCTGCAGCATGTGTAACTCATAAGTGACCAGGGTGTGCAGGGAGGAACATGCATTGTGTTCCTGGTCACTTATGAGTTACACATGCTGCAGGGTGTGCAGAGAGAGAAACATGCATTGTGTTCCTGGTCACTTATGAGTTACACATGCTGCAGGGTGTGCAGGGAGGAACATGCATTGTGTTCCTGGTCACTTATGAGTTACACATGCTGCAGGGTGTGCAGGGAGGAACATGCATTGTGTTCCTGGTCACTTATGAGTTACACATGCTGCAGGGTGTGCAGTGAGGAACATGCATTGTGTTCCTGGTCACTTATGAGTTACACATGCTGCAGGGTGTGCAGTGAGGAACATGCATTGTGTTCCTGGTCACTTATGAGTTACACATGCTGCAGGGTGTGCAGAGAGAAACATGCATTGTGTTCCTGGTCACTTATGAGTTACACGTGCTGCAGGGTGTGCAGGGAGGAACATGCATTGTGTTCCTGGTCACTTATGAGTTACACATGCTGCAGGGTGTGCAGAGAGAAACATGCATTGTGTTCCTGGTCACTTATGAGTTAGACATGCTGCAGGGTGTGCAGGGAGGAACATGCATTGTGTTCCTGGTCACTTATGAGTTACACATGCTGCAGGGTGTGCAGGGAGGAACATGCATTGTGTTCCTGGTCACGTATGAGTTACACATGCTGCAGGGTGTGCAGGGAGGAACATGCATTGTGTTCCTGGTCACTTATGAGTTACACATGCTGCAGGGTGTGCAGGGAGGAACATGCATTGTGTTCCTGGTCACTTATGAGTTACACATGCTGCAGGGTGTGCAGGGAGGAACATGCATTGTGTTCCTGGTCACTTATGAGTTACACATGCTGCAGGGTGTGCAGGGAGGAACATGCATTGTGTTCCTGGTCACTTATGAGTTACACATGCTGCAGGGTGTGCAGGGAGGAACATGCATTGTGTTCCTGGGCACTTATGAGTTACACATGCTGCAGGGTGTGCAGGGAGGAACATGCATTGTGTTCCTGGTCACTTATGAGTTACACATGCTGCAGGGTGTGCATACAGCTCTATTCATATTCCTCCCTGCAGCATGTGTAACCCATAAGTGTTCAGGAAAACATGGCCGAGATTGCAACCCTACTCCTCCTCATGTAGGTCTGTTGGAGGAAGCACAAATGTAGTGTAAAAAATAAAAAGGTCAAATCCATTTAAATAGCTGAATCATACATATTGCAAATATTTCTATTAAGTTTAAGCAACTGCTTTGTGCTATTTTGTATTACAACAATGAAACCGATGGTTTAGCATCTCACTTCTATTGCAAACAATGCTAATGTCACAAGCAGCATCCTCTTTAAAGGGGCAAGAAAGACAGAAATAAACTTTAAAAAGGGACAGTAAAGTCTTCATGATTCAGATAGAGAATACAATCTGAAACAACATTCCAATTTATTTCTATTATTTAATTTGCATCCTTTTGTTATCCTTTACTGAAAGGTTGATCTAGGAAATCTCAGGAGCAGCAGAGAACCTAGGTTCTAGCTGCTGATTGGTGGCTGCATATATATACCAATTGTCATTGGCTCACCCATGTGTTCAGTTACAAACCAGTAGTGCATTGCTGCTCCTTCAACAAATGATACCAAGAAAATGAAGCAAATTTGATAATAGAAATAAACTGGAGTTTGTTTAAAACGCTATGTTCTACCTCAATCGTTAAAG
Source organism: Bombina bombina (assembly GCF_027579735.1). Lineage (NCBI taxonomy): Eukaryota > Metazoa > Chordata > Amphibia > Anura > Bombinatoridae > Bombina > Bombina bombina. The sequence continues at coordinate 233,838,712 of NC_069505.1, read as the reverse complement.
AATATTTTTGGGTTTCATGTCCCTTTAATAATTCAGATAGAGCATGCAATTTTTAAACAACTTTCCAATTTTCTTATCAATAGAACTGAGGAAATTAGAGAATATATCTATTGTTGAAAAGCATATCTAGGTAGGCTCTGGGGGCAGCAATACACTAATGGGAGCTAACTGGTGGCAGAAAATATATGCCTCTTGTCATTGGCTCACTATGTGCTCAGCTAGCTCTCTGTAGTGCATTGCTTCTTCAACAAAGGATATCAAGAAAATGAAGCAAATTATTTAATAGTAGTTTACATTTCTATGTTCTGTCTGAATCATGAAATAAACATTTGGGGTTTAATGTCCTTGTAAGAGACCATACGACTAGAGAGTTGCAGGACTCAAATGCAGGTTCATGAGTAAGATGGACACAAGTAAGCAATCTTACAGGCTGTCACCAACTCCAGAAAACACAAAACATGTTTTTAAAGTCTTAAAGAGTCAGTCAATATCGTTATTAATGTTACATAATTCGGCACTATGTGCACAATTATGGAACATTAACCTAGCGATGCCTGTAAAAGAGAAGGCGTACTTAAGTTGTAACCCCCCCAGAACTTTCCTTCCTCGCTGTCCTCTTCAGCTCCTCAGTTTTTCAAAAGTGCCTCACGGCATGCTGTCCAATCACGGAGCATCCGATCACACCGTTAAACTACGTGTAGCGCACTCCCGCCCTGGATAAAGCAGCAGTTTTACCCAGAGTGGGAGAGCGGTACATGTATTTTTAACGGCGCGACTAGGTGAGTTGTGATTAAAAAGCGCCACAGTGAAGTGTTTTATTAAAAAAAAAAAAAAAAAAAAAAAAAGGAGCAGCAGAAGAGGATGGCGAGGAAGGTAAGGGAAGTAAAGTTTTTGGGTGGTAAAAGTTAAAAAAAAAAATTTCTTTTACAGGCACAGGTTAATGTTACATAATTCTGCACATACTGCAGAATTATGTAACATTAATAAGAACATTGACTGACCCTTTAAGAGTAATTGCATAGTGATTTCCAAACTTGTTGGAATTATGTGTATTTTAAAAGACACTTATAATAGTTTAATGACTCCTTAAAGGGACACTAAACTCAATGTTTTTCTTGGTTCAGATAGAGGATGTAATTTTAAGCAACTTTCTAATTTACTCCATTATCAATTTTTCTTCGTTCTCTTGCTATCTTTATTTAAAAAGCAGGAATGTGATGCATAGGAGCCGGCCCCATGCTTGCTTATTGGTGGGTAAATCTAAGTCTCCAATAAGCAAGCGTTATCCATGGTGCTGAACCTAAAATGGGCTGGCTGCTAAGATTTACATTCCTGCTTTTAAAATAAAGATAGCAAGAGAACAAAGAAAATTTGATACTAGGTGTAAATTAGAACGTTGATTAAAATTCAACGCTCTATCTGAATCATGAAAGAAAACATTTGGGTTCAGTGTCCCTTTAATGAGAGTCGACATACCCTGTACATCGGCTGTCTTTTTCCAGCGAAGGGGTTAAAAGTGCAGTTTTACCTCTGTAGGCGAGACTTGCTCTATTACTAATACAGGGCCAAAAAAAACCCCTTATGGATATACAAATTTCCCAAAGGAGCAAGAAAGTCAAAATAAACGTGTGTGGTTTGGCTAGAGCATACAATTTTAAACAAATATGCCTTGTTTTCTTTGTATCTTAAACCCAGCTAGTTCTATAGGAACTCAGGAGCGTGCATTAGAAACCTATGGCTGAAGTGGCTGTAACAATCTTATACGTTTTTTCAAACACTGCTGCCTTCCTACAGTGCCAAAGGCGTGCACACTGCTGCCTTCCTACAGTGCCAAAGGCGTGCACACTGCTGCCTTCCTACAGTGCCAAAGGCGTGCACACTGCTGCCTTCCTACAGTGCCAAAGGCGTGCACACTGCTGCCTTCCTACAGTGCCAAAGGCGTGCACACTGCTGCCTTCCT